>NC_141755.1:31246748-31550655 GCF_982258835.1 Parasteatoda tepidariorum
TCATTAACTACATCCTTTGAAAACATTTCATAAACGTAAGGTTAGATTTTGCGTATTTATCAAAACAATTCAATATCTGACCTTTCCATATTTTTGGACATCCTGTAATTTTTTTTAAAGAGTGAGCAACTGGAGAATTAAAATCGTCATTTAACATATTTCTGTTAAAGCTTTGTTTAAAGCCTTATGAGGTATTTAAAAGTCAGAAAAATGAAAATGTAGGGTGAAGTTAGTAATTAACTGATTGAGTCTCGTTTTGACTGTAATTTTTTTTTAAAATTAAGTCAATATAATTAAAAAATTATATTTTTTATTACAATTTTTTATATATTAACATAAATCTTTTTAACTTTGAAAAACTGAAAATGTGAGACTAAAGATCTTAGATTGGAGTAAGAGTTAGTTCTGCTTCTCAGCTGCTCATGAGGATTTGTGCTTATTTTTTGCTTTCTTTTCTTTTACTGTTTTTTTTCTTTTTTCTTTCTTTCTTTCCATTTTTTACTCGTGTGTCCATTCCATTTTTTACTCGTGTGTCCACATTAATTTAGGAGTTAAACACTCAGTTTAAACATTTTTTGGAGGGAAAAAAACTGAATGAAATGAAGAGGGAAAAGTCTGACATTAATTTTTTTCCTGCAAAGGAGAATTTTCTTACCGAAACTCTGTAAGTGGATTCAAAGAATCATCGGGGCGCATAAATTCAACATCTTTGAGTTTATAGTGTTAAGGGTGTGGTTGGTTGCGTTTCACGTTCTACTTGTTCATTGCTCTTTCAACAAAACATAAAAACTCCTTTCAAAAGTTTTTTTCTTCTTGTCTTTGACTCCCTCCCCTGCAACTCCCCTAACATAGCCTCTTTAGCTGATTCACTCTATTATTATTTTGTTTTTATAGACATATAGTATATGTTATACAGGCATGCAATGGCCTATATCATCAAAACAAAGCAAATAGGCAATTAGTAACGCTGTGACACTTTAAGTGATGAATTTTTATTCTTCCCGATATATTTTTTTAAACTTTGGACATAAAATTGAGAGCGTAAATGAATTCGGTATTTCTCGGTTAGCCGAACAAGCGAAAAGTCACCAAAAAATGTATACTTCTGACAACTTTTTTTAAAATTTATTTTTTAAACATATAAAAATAAATATAATAAAATATTAAATTAAATAAATTAAATTAAATAAAAATTAAATGAAATAAAAAAATTAAATTAAGTAAAAATTAAATTAAATAAAAATTAAATAAAATGAAAATTAAATTAAATAAAATAAAAATTAAATAAATAAAATTAAATTAAGTAAAAAAAATTAAATTAAATAAAAAAATTAAATTAAATAAAAAAATTAAATTAAATAAAAAAATTAAATTAAATGAGAAAACTAAAAAAAGTAGTTGAATTTCTTGCTCCCGGCCAATCAAAAGTACCGTTAATTCCATAGTCGTATACATCTAAATAATATTGAAGACGTGGTAGCCCAGTGGTTAGAAAATCGGATTCCGGTCTGGAGAGACTGGGGTTCGATTCTCGTCTCCACTAAGACACAAATCTGTCCTGTGGTCAGTGGCTGAGCTGTACCACGGGTTCAGTTAAACTTTTTTTCTCCATTAAGAATTTTTTTTCACTGACCTCTCATAAATCGCTGTTGGTGGAAAGAGTGAACAGAAAGCAAAAAAAATAAATAACCCTGAATACAACTTTAGTTTCTAATGATTGGCTTTTCACTTACTGGAAACCTGTCTAAATGGTTCTAAAAGTTAACCTCAAACAGGTTAATAAATTAATACTTACCGTTAAATTAAGGCACCAAACTCAAAAACATACTTTATATATGACTTTTTTTCCCAACGGATTTGGATTTTTGACCGTTATTATATAAAATGTATCTGCTGTCTGGGAAATAGGGTTCCATTAGCTTAGGCAGGAGATCATTTGATTGTTTTCCTATACAGCGATTTCTCAATGAATTTGCACATTAGTGCACAGCTTAATTGTTTTTTTAAATTTTTATTACTCTTGACTTTTTATTATTTAGGCTTATAGAAACATGTTCCAAAATCTTATCAAGAAACATTTGGTATCACATAGTTTCATAATACTAATTCGTTCGTAGATATGTTCTCCCCATATGTCGTACGCATTCATTTTACTTATACTTGCATGTCATAATGAATCGAAGATAAATAACTATTAAAGTACGTTCTATGAACTTTCATTTGAACTCATTTTTGATTAAATATTGCCATAAGCACATTACTATTGTTTTTTGTTTTTAAATAAATCAAAAGAAAAAAAAACTGCAGTTTAAATTCCAACAATGCGTAATGCTAATCCCATTGAAAACTCCTATTGAATCATTTTTTAACTGAACGGACGAAGTAGAATTTTGGATTGGTGGGTGCGCAGGGAGAGCCTATAGTTTACGGTGGGAAATATCAGGCTAAAAATAAAATTTCTTAAACGTTTCTTCAGAGATAACGAAAGATTAATGATCTTTATTACCTTATCCATAGTATCACTAGCAACAAATTATCCTTGGGCCTAGTTGGGCTGAAAATTGACTCAATATGGGTCCTATATCTGAGTGTCTAGATTTTTTAAATATTAGTCCCGTATAAAGCCAATATCGGCCTATATATGGACAATATTGGGCCTATATTGGCCGAATAATAATTGTGTGAATATGAATCTAAATGTGTGATTTGTAAATCACGTGAATACGAATCTCGATGTTTGAGTTTAAAATCGCTTGAATAAGAATCTGAATGTTTGGTTTTAAAACGGAATGAAAACGAATTCCGATGTAAAATTTTTAAGTCACTTGCACACGAATCGTAATAGTGGTTTTTAATATCGTGTGAATACGAAACGCGATATTTGATGTAAAATCGTGAAAAAAAAGATCGAGTGATTTTAAGTCATGTGAATGTAATTTTTAATCGCGTTTGCTTTGGTAGGATAAAGCGTAAAAACGATTTTTTTTCCTCGGTAAAAGACAAACTTTCTTTGAAGATACGGATAAATAGTTTTTAATTTTTTAGTAATAGTAAAAAAATTTCCGCGAACTGCGGAAATTAAACAGGTCTGCTCTTCTGATGCTTTTTTCTTCTTTTCTGGTTGCATTTTTTCCTTGAAATATTGTACAATTTTAAAATTGCACAATATTTCGTTCCGAATGAATTAAAGCTTATTTTCCCAATTGTCTGACACAATTTTATTTTATTTTATAACCGTCGTTGAACAGCCGACCCAATTTCATGGGTTTACGACTACTTACGTTCAACTCCGTAGCCTTGTAATTTTGAACCAATCCAGAAGACAAGGAAACTCCTGGATCAGTACCCCCAGAGGTATTGATTTGTTGTGGGAACATGGAGGACTTTGAGACTCGACAGATTTAACGTGCATCAGTCACCATTAACTACACGGGGAATCTTCGGCCGGCGAGGATCGAACCCACGACCTCTTGGATATGGGCTCAGCGCCCTACCGACCAGGCTATCCCGGCCCTCTGACACAATTTTAAAGATATTAAGGAAATAGCAATCTTGACAAATAATTTTATCATGATCGAAAATGATCGCGATAATTTCCTAGTCAATAATTATCGCACATTTCTTATAGATCCTGTATGAAGATGGTACTCTCCATATATCTTCTGAATCATTTCAAAATATCATTATCGCCATAGCAAAAAAAAAATATCGGTACATCACCGAACGATTGTGGAAAGACATTTAGATTATACTCATGCCTTAAATGTCCTGAGATAATATTTATCTTTTACAACCGCCTCAAATATGCGGAGAAATAGCACATTTTTTGTTTGATTCGTCATAGATTGACAATCAATCAGTCATCAACGAAGAACATAATGTCTGGTCAGCTGACCGACTTATTTAATGTAGCTATCCCTTTCTTATTTATTAGCACAGCTTTGACGCTTGATTGCCATCAATGTAGAAAACTGATTCATTTATTGGGTCAACGGCTCTTGCTGAGTTTGAAAGCTACTATTCTCAAAACAATATAGTTTATTAATTAATTACCCGTTCAACTATACACTATATCTAGCTCTTAATGAATAAAGCCTTGGATGTGGTTATTCATCCATGCATATTGTTGACAATGTTTAAGGGTTGTAATGGGATTATAATTCGTCAAATTCCTTTCTTTTTGAATACATTAAAGAAGGAAGGTTTGCTTGTACAACTAAGGTGAAAGTAATTCAAGGTATTCGATTCAAGGACATATGTATTATTGTACTGGGAAATACAGATGCATTTTTTGTGTCTGTTTTAACTTTAAAAATGAAAAATATTGTTTTAATTGAAATGAATTTTTTTTAAATGAAATTTGTTTAAAAATATACAACCCAAATGAATTTGAATACTCCCAAATACATTGATTTTTGTGTATGAATGCACCCATGATTTTGAATAAACCCAATTAAGAATTATTTAATATATTGTTTAAAACTAATCAAAGTGTTAGGATTGAAGAATTAAAATATTTAAATACAGTTGTGCTGTGCATTCTGGTTGGTTATCAATAAAGTCCGGATATTTGTAAAAGGTGATCAAGCCGTTCGCCAAAGGCGGCTATAAAAATTACAAAAATTTTTTTAAAATTTTTCTGTTTACTTTTCCAATAATTAAGAAATATTTCACTTAAATAAATTAATATTAAATAAAATTTTCAATAAAACGTTGGTACAAAAACGCTGTGTTGAGTCATAATTTAAGTCATTGTTATAATACTTTTTCAAATAATTTTTTTGTTTTCTTAATAATAAATACTGGTCTAAATACTTTTATAATATGAAAAGCTTTTCTTCTTTTTTTTTCCTTCTAACTCTTGTGGAGCCTAACTTTTACCAACCGGAGTCGAAAGAATTTCGACTCCGACTCCTGCAAAATTTTCAATTCCGACTCCAAGACACCGACTCCACAGTCCTGACTTGAATTCTCCTGCAAGTCATCATTTATTTAGACAGTCAAACTGGCTTTTAATAAGGGTGAAATAACCGTAATATATATTCGTTATAACAGAGTGCTTGTCAAAAACGTGTTCCTTAAAAAATCATATAAGTTTATATATACTCTAAATTATAAATATAGTACATATTTTATTTTTTTCTGTACAAAACAAAATGAGTTGGTTAATTTTCCTTGAACAGTCTTATTTCCACTTTGCTATGGTATTATTGTCTCTCTGCTGAGATATTATTCTTCGGATAAGACTCATGGCCAGAAAAATATCACCGACATCAAAAAGAAATTTTTCTAATTAGGGATTAGCTTGGATAGTGATTTTGATCACAAAAATATTGTTCGCTAAAACTGTGATTCGCACGTTAAAGGCGATTCAAACTCCAATCGACTTAAAATTGCACCAACTTAGGATCTCCGTTTTCTTCGTTAAATCCGGGTTCGTTATAAGCAAGTTCGATTGCATTAAAAAAATTCAAATCAATAATATGAGTTTTGTCAGTCTTATGTAGGTCATATTATGTTTCTCTTATTCAAAAGTTACTTTAAATAGACTAATATGTATACATATGTGTGCCCATAAACTAATGAATAATACCAGACAAGACATATCTGAATAAATATGTTCCAGAAGTGTTGGCGCCCGTTTCTATTGACACAAGAGAAACTCAGATGTTTTCCTCTTGGATAAATATTTTTTTTATACACTCTTTTCTATTGAAACGATGACGAGATAGTGATAAATAGCTCATCAGATTTCTTTCAGAACTAATTCAGGATCTTGTGCTGATAATTAATTTTAAGTAACTAAATAAAATCTAAGACGTCAGAGAACAGAACATCGAGCTTTCATTTGGAGATTAAATATAAAAGTAACCATTTATTTAATCTTTGTATGTTTTTTTTAGTTAAATTTATTTAAATTAATAGATACCAAATGTATTGATCACGAAATTCACTTTCATGTAAACTATATTTAAGTACTATAGTCCTTAATATTGATTAAATAGTATTAATATAGTATTGCTATATCTATAAGTAAATACTATTATCTATATTAGCTAAATTTTGTTTGAAAATGATATATTTGTTACTATGAATGACCGAAATTTGTGGTTGTTGACTGTGGTTGTTGACCACCGGTGAATGTTGGCAATCACATAGTTGCTTTGGCCATTGTCGATATATATTTGCCCGGTATGCCCTACGTCAATGTTTTTTTAAGGTTCAGTGCCACTGCCTAGCATGCATTTAACCGGTACTCCGAACACTGATGTTTTTCCTAATCTATCCTCAACAGATATTAAAATATCGAGTAAAAATAAAATAATATCAGTGAATAAATTAATATCAAATAGGATATAACAAACATTTCGAACATTCACCACTGCGACTATGTTGACATTCACCGAAAGTCGACATTCTTTTGATTTCGGTCCTTCACGGTAACATATTTATCATAAAGAAATTTTTGTGTCAAATAATGACCATTTAAAAAATTAAACTTTATATCAAAAAATACTAGCATAAGATTTAAATTCTTATTAACTAAATTATAGTTTTGGAGTTAGAGTATTCAGTTTACTATTTAAAACAAATTTTCTTTTTTTTTTAATATTGCAATAATGGGAAAAGATAATTCATTTTTCGTTTGCTAAATTCGTCAGATCAATTAAATTATTATTTTTAAAACTATTATTTTTTCCTCAGCAATGGCGTGCATATGTGCTTAGAGATAGGTTCATGGGTGGAAAGAGGTGTGTTTTGTGTAATAACAGCAGAGGGCGGAAGAAATCCAATTTAATGGATAAGAGGGGTGGGGGAAGGAACCTTAACCCATATCCTAAATTCCTTTAATTAATCCTTATCCTTAATTAGTCTAAGGAAAAAAGTTTTTTATTTTCAGCAAAATATTCCAAATTATTTTCTTTATTACCAAGAGTATTTTAAATTTGAATTACATTGTTAAATTAGTTTGGTAATTATGTTTTATTCTTCATAAAATATGTTACTTAAGCCAAGTATTTACCTGTTAATAAATTTAATTTTGTAATAAGAATAGTAATAGATTTAAAGTTTTAGTGTCTTAAGTCGTTGATTAGATGCCCTCTTTAGCTAGTTTTCGATGGTAATGTCGTCGCATGAAATGATGCTTTTTTTGGGGAATAATATAACTTTTTATAACTGCTATAAGTTTACAGTAGTTACTAATAACTCTTAGGTCAAGTATAGCCAGCGCCCTCTATATTCATTCTGAAATTGGTGCTAAACGTCAATAGGGAGAAAGTCACAGTTAAAATGAAAAGATTTGTGGTTTATTTTTTATATTTAAAAATTTGATGCAATGCTGCTTTGTCTGGGCTCATAAAAATTTGCAAAAAAAGGAGAATAAGGCATAGATTTTTTATAATTTTCATCTAGATTTTAAAAAAATGACAAATTGGGTATACTATAGCCTACGTCACAGGTTGTGTTATTCCTACTAAATTTAACCCATGAACGGCATTTTCTGCGAGCCTAACTTCAAGCCACAAATAAACAAACGAAGTGTTTGATCGTTTAAATAGCTGCTCGCCAGATTTTATTGCATTATAAAGAAAAGTAATTGATATTCGATTTTTGATTAATAATTGATTAATGTGGATAGTGGCATAGAATTTAGCATTGCGTCATGGTAAATGTTATTCCTACTAAGTGGAAGTAGTTGTGTTTTTTTATATTATACCCAATTGGCGATTTTTCAAAATATTTAATAACTTTTAAAATATTTAAATTATTTGTCCTTTTCGAAGCACAGATAATTCTTGCGACAAGATGGTATATACAGTTTAAAATTATAGCTTTGATTTAAGTGTAACTTAACACTTAAACAGCTGGCTTATTTATTTTCCTTTGACAAAGAGCTATAAAAAGCATGTTAAAACGAAGAAAAGAATCTGTAAAATTATTATATGAGCAATTTATATATCCAGTTCGGTTAACGTACGTTTGAAATTATTAATTCTTGAGCGTGTAAAGAAAGAAAAAAATCAAAATCACAATTTTTATTTATTTATTTTTGTTATGGTAAAATTTTAATATTTTTTAACGTAATTTATCAATCAATCGTTTAGCAGTCAAAATAGAATTATCATTTCCCATTAGCTATGTCAATAACGATAGAGCGATGATCTCGTTTTTCGTTTATTTATAAACAAAATGAGCAAATGCAGCGAAAAAATATCTGGTGCGATTCTTTTTTTAAAAATGCTTTCAAATGGAAAATTCGACGACCCGTGCGAAGCGAAAGAAAAAACAGCGCTTAGTATCTGGTTTTCCTCCTCTCGGGCACAACCGCTATGATTCACAAACCGCAGATTCTTCTTCAGAATTCTAATTCTAATTGGCAAATGGTTCTAGAACTTAATACTTTACTAAGAAAGTAACCCGTTTTTTAATGTTTTTTCCCCCTTTCCATCTATGCTATTATCTTACTGAGACAGGTGATGTTAAGCAAAGCAGATGTCTTAAGAACTGGACATCTGCTAAGTTTAGCATTGCTTTCTTTTTTCTATTTTTCTTTAAAATTCCAATCTTCTTGTAACTTGTGATGGATTTCAAAACTGTGCTGGTTTGCTTAAACCATTTGGGTGTGTGTAACGAATGAAATACGAGTTTTATTGAAAGAAGTAAATAAATAAAAAATAGAGTGGCAAAAGAAATTTTTTTTCTTTTCCTAATCCTTTTTTCGTCAGATTTTTCCAGAAATGTTTGCCCGATTCACCCATTTTTTGTATTACCAATTTCGTTTGGCGCAGTATAACTGATTCCTACTCTTCTGCCATTGAACATTACATTCAACTGTACATAAGTCAGCTATGTATTAGAATTTTATGTGATTTTTCTATTAAATTAAGATTTTTCTGTTTTATTTTTTTCTACGAAATGTGATTTTATCTAATAAAATCCATGGATTATTTGTTTGGTTTAAATTTAGTACTAGTTTTCTTTATATTTGTGTTTATTTTTATTTTATTTTTTATTATTTGCCCAGATATCCTAATAGGTAAAATATTAATATTAATATAATAAATTGGAATAATGTGTTATTTTCTGTAAAATAATGAAATGGAAATAATAATGAAGTGGAAGTAATAATGATGGAAACAGATTTAGACTTAACCCGTTCTAAACAAATTTTTAAAAACCATATTTATGTATTGTTCCCAGATGCTGGTCTAACGAAAGTAAATTTTGCACATAGTTTAGTTTTTCCTCAATAAAAAACTAATTGTCTCGACATATTTATTCATCAAATTTCGAGAAGCTAATATTATTGTAATTCAATTTTCAAAAAATCACAATAAAAAAAGTAGAAAATATAGCTAAAAAAATTTGCAAATTTACTCAACAAAATGTCAAATACGAAACATCTCTCACACTTAGTTTTCCAAGTATAGATTTAAGTTCTATTTTCGAGAGTTTTCTTTGAATAAACATTACTATTCTCCTATTATTCTGAATATTCGTGAGGGTTTCTTTCAAAATCATGAAGTTTATATTCTAAGCTAACTTTAGAAAGTTGTTTAGTTAAAATCGATCAGTTCCTTTGAAAATTCTTTTTTTTTTTTCATCTCTAGTCTTAGATTTTCTTTGAATTGTTTATTATTACTTAAAAAAATTCATTTCAATTGTTCAAAATATTTATTCTGTTTATTTTTTGTTTTATTTTTTTTAAATGAACGACAAACAAATTTTTTAAGTTCTAAATTGCTTTGATATTTCAAAGAAACTCTTTTTGAATCTAATCGATCCCTAAATTAACTTATTTATTTTTGTTTCTGTTATTAATCTTCGATGCTTGGGTAATTTAGTTACAAAAAGGCTTAACGCTATTAATATTGAGAAAAAAAAAGTTTAAGAAATTTTAATTATGTAACTTTAAATTGTAAAGTTATTTCTTGTCTAATATGAAACTAACGAATCCCTTCTTTTTTATTTCGTGAAAAATATTTATTATAATATCGTTTAAAGAGAGGAGTTTAACTAAATGACTTCGAAGTTTCCCTTACTTTCGTTTAAATCTTTCTGTCAGTTAACCACCCAGTTATGTACCACATCACTAAAATAATTATTAAAAAAAATTCATTTGATTAGAAAAAAATTCACTAGATAAGAATTTAAAAAGAATGCTTCAGGAAAAATATCTATAATTTATGATTATGTAAAGTATACTGATAATTTCATAATTATCTACAAATAATTTAATAGCAATTTTTGCTAATTTTTTATGTTCTAAAATAGTGCTTTGCTGAGCTCACTTCTTTCCTCTTCCGCAGTCAATAGTGAAATATAAATTAAGCTTGTTACATTTTTTTTTTTTTTAAGTGAAAACTAAAATTTTGAACTCTGTTAAAATGAAATAACCCAGTATATACTAGTATTAACTTTAGCAAAAAGAGTATTTTAATTTACTTTATAACCGTTTTGAACAGCCGACCAATTTAGGGTTTGCGACTACCAATGTTCACCTCCGTAGTCTTGTAATTTTGAACCCAATCCAGAAGACAAAGGAACTACTGGATCAAGTAATGGGCGAAATCTGCTTTCGTGGAGGACGTTTTGGTGAAACTAACCCGCATTTGCGTTACATGGAGTGACAAACCTCGAAAACCTCCCACGGTTATCCTGACGACAAGGGGACTCAAACCCATGATCCGTCTACCACAGAGGATATTTTAAGTCAGCACTGTGGTCGGTTCCAGACTGGTGCGGAATTCGTATCGACTAGCCATCTCGGGGATTTGCCTCAAAGAGTATTTAAAAAAGGTATTTAAAATTAGTATATTAATCCGTTAAAATTTTTTTATTTTCATAATTTCTATTTGGATATGTAGATACAGTAGTACTTTGATAAATCCAAAGCACTCGGGCGTCATAGGCCCTAGGCAATTGTTCCCTTAACTTTTCAACCATTTTTTTTATACCTTTTTGAAATGTATTGGTACCTATTAGAATATTCGAAAGGTTACAAAACTAAAAATATCGGAAAAACATATTCGTTGAAAAGGTTCTTTATTAATAATTTATTGGTTGTATTTGTAAAAATTTAAATTTTTATATAACGGAAAGCGAGGCACTTTTTTAAAACCCTTTTTAAATACTTTCTTAAATTTCTAAATTAATTTAATTTTATTTTCTGTTGTCAAACGATCTTCAAAAGAAAAATAAATTCTAAAATGCATTTTGATGCAAGTAATAATTTGCATTCCAACACGTCAACCTGCGTTCAACTTCCGTATTCATCTTTTTCAGATACAAAATGTAAATAAATCCAATATTTCACTTTTTATTATGGTTTCACCAGAGAATTCTGAACTCTATTCCAGGAAATTATTCTCCTTTTTTCTCTTTCGCAAGCTATGAAATACATATAAATTTAGCTGGCAGATAAAACGATTTCGGATCTGAGCTTTTATTCTTTCCTAAGTTGTGTGTTAACTTCAATAAATACTTAAAGATATGCAATCCTTCTTATCTATGCAGATATTATATCATTTATCTTTCTGACATGTAAATTGAAAAGATTCCGTTACGCAAGACTGCATAAAAATAAACTTCATTTTAACTGTGATCTTGAGAGGAAATTTCATTTTATGTGAAATGCAAAGCTATTTAAAATAGTAAGCAACCAAACTTGAAGTTCTTTTGGAAAATATCTTGATTGTGTTTTTGTTCATTGATTATCTTGATTGTGCTATCTTTGTTTCTATCTACTTATCTGGATTATGTTACAGAAATTGCTGAACTGGTATGTATGTGTATTACCAGGCAGGGCGTTAGCAAAGAAATTTTCATAGGTGCAGACCCAAATTACTTAGTGTCATAAAAATTGCGTTATAAGCATATTTTTTTCAGTTAAAAAAAACTGCGCAAAGCGACGCCCCCTTACTACATCCGTATCATATCGTTGATATACAATAGCTGTGAGAATCAAAAAATTCTGTTACTTAATGCAACGGAATCGAAGAACGTTGAACAATTAATTAAATAGATGATGCCACTTAAAATTTATAAGTAATAAGAGGCTGAAGTCGTATTCTTGACCATAGATGGCGCCACTGAAAACCAATAACGCACCCTCTGCCCTAAATTTGCTTGGTTTCACCAAGCAGGCTTGCTGGTTGGCAAGTCGCATTAGAAACAGCAACTACAACAGTAATATTTCTCTGTTTACTGTCCATTAGTTGAACAGAGTGCCGATTATCTTAACCAAACACGATCCGGATAACTGAAAATCCGCATTTCCAGGCTTAGGATTGACAATTGTAGTAAGTGCCTATTACAAATGGCTTGTTTGAAAGCTTTAGTTTTTTATAATTTTATTAGAAACCCTTATAAGAAACTACTTGTCACTCATCTTGAAAAAGGGCGGTCACCGAGGGGCAAAAGAAGCTTTTTTTTTTTACCCCTTTCAGATATTCTGAAAATAAATAAACATTTTCCGCGATTATTATTATTTGGGGGGCACATGGTTCTTGGACGATCCGGATAATCTGGTAAATCGGCACTTTACTGTATTGTAAGATAAACTCACGTTCTCACTGACAGCAATCTCATTTAGAGAACATGTGTTTGCCAGATATTAATGGCTCAGGGATAGAGCGTTTGTCTGCTAATGAGGTGAATCAGGTTCGAATCCCAGTGGTGGCTCGTGATACGGCTTCGTGCTTCCAGTTCACAACGACCACAGTGCTGACGTAAAATACCCTCATTGGTAGACAGATCATGGGTTAGAATCTCCTTGGCATGGGGCTAACCGTATAAGGTTTTCTTGATTTTCCTCTCTATGAAACGTAAATGCTGGTTTCTTCTATCAAAAAGTCATCCACGACGGCAAAATTTCTCCCAATGCTTGTTCCACTGTCTTCTGGATTAGGTTCAAAATTACAAGGCTACGCAAGGAGTTGAACATTGGTAGTCCCAAACCCAAAATTGGGTCGGCTGCTCAACGCCGGTTATAAAACAAAAATAAAATTGCACGGCATCATAAACGTTGTTATTTTTAATAAATAGGAGACCCTGTTCGGCATTCTTATTTTTATTTGTGCTAATCAAAGTGGAAAAAAAATCACATTTCCTTGTTAGGAATGAAGCGAATATAAAATAAAAGTCAAATGTATTTTATAACTATGGTATCGGTGGATTATTTTGACTTTATACCCGTTATGAAGAGATGAATGATGTGTTGTTCAAACAATTTGCTGTAATTTCCTGCACACGTGAATGCGATTGAAAATCATAAATCTCGAAGGAAATTTCTTTCTTCATTCAAATGCTACTTCTTTGATCCACCGCGAATAACAAATAAAAGATTTAAGTGGTTAACTGATTTGACTATGGGCTCAGCTGCGCTTGGAGTTATTTTATTTTAGAGGAAGTTATAATGTTTTAACTTTCTCTGTGGATAACTCATAAAATGAGCTTCACGTCTTGCTTAGGGGGTAATGAACTGGAAGACTCCTTAAGTCGCTAAAAAATTGCTCAATTGATAGTTAATAATCAAAAGTTTATTCCTCCTTCTTTTGTCAAAAAATATTAAATAAAAAAAAAGAGGAAAAAAAGGGATACTACCATTCCGAAGAGGCATAAAAGTTACCAATGTATACAGTATACATGTTTCTTCCTCCATTAACACTAAACATACCATGTCGGGTCAAAAGACCCGTTTTTGTATGTTGTATTGTATTGTATTGAAAAGTGTTGGTATGTTTAGTGTTAAATGTACAATGCTATACATATATATAACAATGTTACCAAAAGAAAGTTATTAATGATTAAACATGAAAGTTAGATGTATTCTTTTAGTGATATCCTTTATTATATAAATAAACATTAAAAAATAAATATTAAAAATTATATTAATTCAATATTAAGAAAAATTCTCCCTAGTATGTAACTTATTTCTCATATTTTTCATATTTTATTTACAAGTTAATCAAGTTAATCTTTATTAAATTTATTATTATCAATTATTGACAATTGGGTATAATATGGAAAAAGCACAACTACTTCCACTTACTAGGAATAACATTTACCTTTTAGTTTAATTAATAAACTGAGTTTTAAATATGCTTACTAAATTCATAAACTTTGGTAAAACAACAATAGAAATTATTTCCAAAGGAACTAGACTAATACAATTCCAACCTGGCGAGTAGCGACTTATAACAAGACACTTCGTTTAATGCTTTTACTTGTTGCTTAAAATCAGGTTCGCAGAAAATGCTGTTTACTAGTTAAATTTAGTAGGAATAACACGATCTGTAACGTAGGCTATAGTATACCCAATTGATATTTGTCAATAATTAGTTAATCAATTCTTGACAATTTGTAGTTTCATGTATTATTTTTCGTACTTAAAACTCCTTGTTACTTGTCAGGAAGTAACTTTTCAAATATAGTTAAGATTGGTAGATATATTAGTGGTTGGTCGACATAATAATTATTAATAACAATAGTATTGACATAATAAAATAATAACAATAAAATAATAATAATAGCATAATAACAATAAAATGATATAAATAATTATTGGTAGACATAATAGTTGTTGCACTTCAGAGGGTTCAGCCATAAAAAATGTTTGCTAAAATCTTTACAAAATAATGTGCAAGTAAATTTTTTTTTTCTGTATTTCTGAGGAATAATTTTTCTGTACAAGCATCGAAAATTTTTCTGAAAATCTTCGGTAACTAAATTAAAACTGTTCAGTGAAGAATTTTTGAGAAAATTGACTTCTTTAACAACATTCGGGTTTCGAAACAGAAAAAAAAAATAATCAAAATCATGATTTTATTCAATTGGTTTCAATTAAATATTGTATGATCCCCACTACAAAAATCCATAAGCTCTAGAGTTTTATAATTATTTAATTTACAGAATTATTATTATTTATTTATTTTTGCTAAATTTGTGTAATGAAAAGTGTATTAGTTAAAATAAATATAATGTTAATTTCGCACTCAGTTTCTGCATCGGTTAGAAATCAACATTAAACATAGTAAAAATTGTTTGTGATTATTTAAAACAAAAATTTGAATAACATTTAAAATCAAAGTATAATTTTTAATGTATTTGAATTCCAACGGACAGCGACTGACTTCTTGAAGGAAGTGCTGAGAATTTTGGAGATGTCCGCTCACGTTTTAATTTTTTTTTTTTAAAACCTAAAATGGCTCAAGCTATTGTATGATTAAAATCTATCAATCAATCAACAAAATGGTTCAAGCTATAGTGTAACTAAAATCAATAAATAAAAAATTAAGCAAAATGATAGCTTATATAACGAAGTTAACTTTAAATTTAAAAAAAAAAAAAAGAAAAAATGCTATTATTTTGCTGTTACTAAAAATTTTTGTCGTCTACACTTTCCACTCTCATAACTCAGAAACAATTGAATGAAAAAAAATTTAGAGAGATGGTTACGAAATTTTATGGTATAAAAGTGTTATTGATGCGGGTGATTAGTTTTTTTTTTTATTTATTTTGTTTCAAAGTTATTATATTTTGGGGTGGATTGATTGCGAACGGCAGTGGTTATATTGTTACTATGGATATTTGCTATTCGGAAAGCAAAAAACTGATTACAAAACTATTTAGTTCTAGCTGGTTTTTAGAAAGCAATGTATCCGTGATTACTAACTATAGTTTATATATTTACATGCGTATAATCTCTTACAGTTGAAGAGATTATTGTGAAGCCCTTATTGTTATTAATTATAACTTTCCACGACTAGTTACTTTTTCTCGAATAAAAACAGTATTTTACATGCTATAAAAGCTAATTAGTCTTGATAATTAGGGATATTTATGTTATGTTACGAAATTATGATTGATATTAGATGATTTTTTTTAGCAATTCAGTTATTTCTCATTTTAGTGAGAAATAACAATTTAGAAAAATGTAAATTATAATAGAATAACAATTAAAAAAAGATCACATATGTGCTCTATCAAACACTGAATCTCTTTTCTTTCTTTCAATTCCAGCTACTGCAATGTTTAGTCCTTAATGCTTTTTATCGAATAAAATTTAAAAAATTTATTTAATTTCCAGCTGGTTTTTAAAAAGCAATGTATCCATGGTTACTAAAGCTTATTAACATTTATACTTTATATATTTACATCCCTGATTATTAAAAATTTACTGAGAAGCTGTAATTGTGAAGCTTTAATGAATTGTAACTTTTATACCACTATTTCTATTTATCTTTTTTTTTATAAATAAAAACAGTCCTTTACATGTTATAAAAGTTAATTAGTCTTATTAGTTAGGCTGGCGGATATTTTACACCGTTCGCATTCGCACTTGATATTAGATACTTTTTTTACCAGTTATTTCTCACTTCCTAGTGAACAGCTCAGAAAAATGGAATAACAATTAAAAAAAAAAAAAAAGATTATGTGCTATCAATCACAGCATATCTTTTCTTTCTTTCTATATATTTGAGCTTATTGTTTCTTCTCGAATAAAATAAAATAAAATTGGACGAAATCTTTTATTAAAAGTTCTAATTATATTAAAATTACTAGTAATTTCTAAATCAATATTCTCAACACATTTCCTTTGTTTAATGTTATATTATAGGAAGGCTACCGTGTAGTTATTTTCTCTTTTCATTAAAAACCTCAGCTGCTCATCACGTTTACCTCATTAATTTTTATACCAACACATAAGTACACGCGAACTAGGAAATCGAATTTCATTCAAACTGATTTCTACAGCGTTCTTAACAACTTCTCAACAGGTGCGTTTTTTTTTTCCAGCCGTCATCAATGGCTGTCTGTTCGGACTGCGGTGGTTTTAAAAGTTCATTCGCTTTTTTATAAAATCGATGCTGGAAGGAGGCATTTGTACACAATGAAGGCGTAAAAGATGCCCCTTTTTCATTTTCTGATTTATTTTCGTTTCTTCTTTCGTTACATTACGTTTCGTTTTTTTTAGGCCACTTAAGATAATTTTTCCACACTAACTATCTGAAGAACAATGCGCAAAATAATTAACGGAACTAAATAATTTTTTATCTTTTTAATCTTAATTTGATTTCATATCTTCTTGTTTGTTGGCATCACTTAAATTAATTTTTGCACACAAACGATCTGAAGAACATTGCTCAAAATAATAAAAGGAACTTAATTTTTGATCTTTTCAATCTTAATCTAATTTCCTTTCTTCTTTCGTTTCTTTTCACTTTTTTCAAAAACTCTTTTTTCTGTTTGCAACACTGAAAATTAATATTTTAACCAACACAATCTGAAGAACAGTGCGCAAAATAATAAACTGAACTAAATAACTTTTAGACTTTTCAATCTTTAAGTTCGAAGGGATAAATTTAAATATGCTAATTAGCCAGTCCAGACGATATTTTGAATTATGACACACACACGCAAAATAAATAACCATACAAAAGCATACTTTCTCTGAAAATTTTTTTCCGACTGATTCTGATTCTTGATTCTCAAAATATTAAATTAGCCGCAAATATTAAACTAGTAAAACTAGCCTCCAAATATTAGACTAGCTGGAAAATATGTTCCCTAAAAATCTGTTCAAGAAGAGCGAACGAAAAATTTTAACCCTTAATGTTTTGCTTTTTTTCCCCTATTTTTTGCTTTTTTGATATCGATAGAACAATTTTAAATAAAACAAGAAATTTGCACGCAGCTATTAAACTCGTTTATCTTAAAATAATTCGTTTTAAAATTTAAGTGCTTTCTTTTACATTATTATTTTTTACATTATTAGATTAGATGATTTTATTATTCGAATTATTTTACTATTATTTTATATACATTATTTTACAACGACAAAAAACAAACAAGCATATTATGGGTATAATATAAAAAAAACACAACTACTTCCACTTAGTAGGAATAACACTTACCATGACGCAATGCGAAATTCTATGCCACTATCCACATAAATAAATTATTAATCAAAAATCGAATATCAATTACTTTTCTTTATAATGCAATAAAATCTGGCGAGCAGCTATTTAAACGATCAAACACTTCGTTTGTTTATTTGTGGCTTGAAATTAGGCTCGCAGAAAATGCCGTTCATGGGTTAAATTTAGTAGGAATAACACAACCTGTGACGTAGGCTATAGTATACCCAATTGTAAAGTATTCGCGAACGCACCGACCTATAGGGTGTTGTTATTTGAGACGAATGACTGCGTATTCAAATGTTGCGATTGCGAACATTAATTTTAACATCATTTTAAATTACTATTTTAAATGACAAAATCCAGAAATTTTAAAAATAAAAATTTCAAAAAAGTTTTTCTTTTTAATTATTAAAAAAAAATTTTTTTTTTCTTTCTCAATTCGAACGGTTCTGCTCAAACAATTTCACCTTTAAAATTGTAAGGCACTCCGTTTTTTATTTTAGACATTTTACATAAAAATTTGGAGGAAATTATTTTAGCGCGTGTGTTGATTTATGCTGGAGAATGATAGTCCATTCAAACGATGATATTAAACATATAACAGATTTAATGAATATAAGTAACTACAGTGTAGTTAAACATAATTGTAATACAGCTTCAGAAATGACGCGAAGAAAATAGCGAGAGTCTCTAGCGTCAGAGCTGGTCGTTGAGATCCGCCATCGTCAGGTGCTCGAGCAGGAATGAAGAGTGGCGTTCCCCCTGGTAGAGGTGAGGAAAAGGAATGACGTCAAACTCCTTAGTATCGCCATCTGTTGATGGTGGTTGATACTAGTCGCTACAGGAGCCTCCCTCTAAACGACGGAGTCGCTGTCACAAGTCTAGTCTCTGTGGGCTTTTTACTATTCGGCCTGCACGTGTCTTCCGGGTGGGATTTGTAGGAGGTGCAAATGTGACACGTTTGGTTACAGGCTTGGGAATAGTCAGGTCTAGGTTCTCCTCGGGTAGTGGAAAGGTCTCGTTGTCTAAAAAGTCCTGGTTGAGGAGGTAAGCAGGCTTCACTCTATCGATACTGACAGTCTTTGTTTTACCTTTCACGGAAATGGTGAAGAATTTATCTAGTCTTTTTAGAACCAGGAAGGGACCATCGTACACCGGTTGCAAAGGCTTCCGCTGGGCGTCGTGCCGGAGGAAAATGTGGCTGCAGGTGGCAAGGTTCTGAGGGACATAGACATTCCTCTGGACTCCATGTCTGGAGGTAGGAGTGGGCTTTACCTTTTCCATGGTACTCTGTAGCCTCCTTGTGTAGGCATCTGGAGGTTCGCCTGTGTTCTCTGAGAGAATTTCGTTTGGCAGGCGAAGTGTTTGGCCGAAAACCATCTCGGCTGTCGTGGCCTGAATATCTTCCCGGAAAAAGGTGCGAAGTCCCAGCAAAATGGATGGTAAACATTCCACCCAATCGTCAGTCAAACATGCACGTAGAGCTTGTTTTAGTTGCCTGTGTTGTCTTTCAATAAGACCGTTTGATTTTGGGTTATACGCGGTTGTATGAACATGGGTTATGCCGAAAAAATTATTAAACGAATGAAAAAGATTTGATTCGAATTGCGCTCCCTGGTCGGTTACGATTTTTCTTGGTACACCGTAGCGCGACATCCAGTGCGTATATATAGTTTTCGCACAAGTTTCGGCAGTTTGGTCGGATACGGGGATAGCTTCAAGCCACCTGGAAAACCTATCGATAATCGTTAAAATGAATCTACAGCCTTGAGATAAAGGAAGTGGTCCAACGAGATCTATATTGATTTCTGAAAATTTTTCGGATGGCACTGAAATATTTTGAATAGGGGACCTAGTGTGCTTGTGCACTTTAGATCTTTGACACTGAATGCAAGTTTGAACAAAGTTAGCAACATCTTTTTTAATATTTTTCCAAAAGAATCGCTCAGTCAATAATTTAACAGAAGCTTTAACACCAGTGTGGCATAATGAATGAAAAGAATTAAATACACATAAACGAAAAGGTTCAGGGACATAAATACGTTGTTTCCCATTTTTGGTATTGACGTACAGGTTTAGTCCGTGTTCGGGAATGTATATTTTTTCTATGCTCAAACTATCAACTTTGGGGTCGTTTATTAGTTCTCTTAACTCTAAATCGTCGTTTTGATACTGAGCTAAAAGATTGTAATCGATTTTCGTCGTACTTATGGATTCAGAGTAGATTCGCGACAAAGAATCAGCCGGGGCATTTAGACGACCGGGTAAGTACCTGATGTCAGTTGTAAATTCACTGATGTAACAAAGATGTCTTTGAATTATCGGAGCTGCTTTTTCCAATTTTTGATTAAAAGCGTGCGAAATCGGTTTGTGATCAGTAATCACTGTTAAAGCGCGACCCTGAATAAAATGTCTGAAATATTTGATTGACAAGTAAATCGAAAGAAGTTCACGTTCGTACGTGCTTTTTACGGTTTGAGCTCTGTTAAAAGCAGTGCTATAAAATGCTAGAGGTTTGAATTTATCTAAAAGTTTTTTTGGATCAAGAATCTCATTTTCTATAGAACGATCGTCAAGTTCACAAAGTGAAGCACCTGCATGTGTAGCACTGGCATCAGTTAACAAGAACAAATGAGAATCTGGCCTTGGGTGAGCTAATAATGTAGCATTTGCTAAAGCGTTTTTCACGTCTTCGAATGCTTTTAGCTGTTCACTAGATAAGTCTATACTCTTTTTTGGTTTGTATTTACCCTTAAGTAAGTTATGTAAAGGGGATAAGATTGCGGCGCAATGCGGTATAAACCTTCTATAGAAAGTAATAAGACCTATAAATCGTTTTAATTGTTGAAGGGTACGCGGGGCTGGGAAACTTTTTACAGCTTCTACTTTATCTGATAGAGGCTGAAGCCCTTCGCGTGTTATTTTAAAACCTAAAAATGACAATTCATGGACGCCTAATACGGATTTCATAGCATTCAAGATTAACCCGTACTTCGAAAGTCTTTCAAAAATTATTCTTAAGTGCTCTTCGTGTTCGGCTTCTGAATTACTGTATACTAATAAATCGTCTAAATAGCAGAAGACAAAGGGGAGGCCGCGTAAAATGGTATCCATAAACATTTGATATGATGATGCGGCTCCCTGCATTCCAAAATTTAGCCGCGTAAATTCGTATTTACCTAACGGACAGACGATAGCGGTTTTATGCTGGTGAGCCTCGTAAACTGGAATTTGAAAATAGGCTCGAGTCATATCAAGTTTACTGAAAATTTTGCTACCAGCTATCTGATTGTTTACATCTTGGATGTGCGGGACGGGATATAATTGGGGATTCGTGATTTTATTTAGCATTCTATAGTCACAGGTCATGCGAAAAGTGCCCGCTTTATTTTTGACTATATGAATCGGTGAACTATAGGGTGAATTACTCGGTTTTATAATACCTAATTCTAAAAGGTTCTCGATTTCTTTTTTTACAAATGTATATTGTTCTGGGTTTAGTCTGCGTGATTTACACTGAACTGGAGCGTGATCTCCTGTTTCGATATAGTGCAAAACATCGTGCATAGGGGGATCGATTTTAGGGTTAAAAGGTCTCGTTAACGAAGGAAATTGTTTTAAAATATTGCCATATTTGTTTAGATTAACAACAGTAGAGATCGAATGGAATAACGAATCTCGAAAAATTCCTTTGGTGCTAAGTTCGGTAAGAGGGTCAGTTAAACAAAGTTTTTTAAAATCAATTAAAAGTTGAAAATGACTCAAAAAATCTGATCCTATTATCGCGTATTTTGTTTTAGCCAAAATGAAACGCCATGTGAATTTTCGTCGCAAACCTAAATCGACAGAAGTTAATTTAGTGCCAGCGTTTGGTATAAGTTCGCCGTTTGCGGCATACAAATTAAATTCGTTGCTATCTTTAATTTTATTTGGGTTAGAATGCGGTAGAATACTGATTTGGCTTCCACTATCGATTAAGAAATAAGTACCGCTTATAGCATCTTTTACAAAAAGACGACTTTTATTGTTATGCAAATGAACGGCGTGCGTCTCGTCAACCGTTCGCGTTATTCGTTTTTTGAATCATTTACGTAGCTAGGAACAAAATTACAGGGGCTTCTACATCTGCGTGCCTTATCTTTAAATTTTTCATGATAAAAACACATGCCTGAATTATTCTGTACGCGGCGGGGTGTGTTAGATCGGTTTCTACCTTGATATCTAGTTCTGGATTTACTTCGAGATAATCTATCAACTTTAATTGTGAGCTCTTCAATTTTGCTGCTTAATGCTGCAATAATAGGGTCGGGATATTTTGAAACAGCGTGGGTCTCAAATTGCTGTGGATTCGATAGAGCAATTATTTGATCTGCCTGTCTTGCTAAAGCGTCTAACGGTTCGTTAGAAATCGCGAGTATACCTTGCACAAAATTAGGCAATTGATTTAGAAACAAAGTTTTTAAAAATTCATCCGATAGCGCATTGTCTGCTAATTCTCGCATACGTCTGAGCAAAGTTGTCGGTTGTTGGTTATCTAACTTCAGTTGTGATAACAAAGTTTTAATTTTAGTCTGCTTAGATTGCGAAAATTCAGCGATAAGAGTTTGTTTTAGTTTTGCGTAAGTACGGTCGTTAGAAGTCGGATCTAGTAGCGGTCTGACTAATTTTAATTCCTCGGGTCCGAGGGATCCTATAACTAACTGAAATTTAGTTAAATCATCGTCGATTTTATTTAAGAAAAACGTGGCCTCTACATTAGCAAAATATAGATCGGGTTCTTTACTCCAGAAACTGGGCATTCGGATGCCTGCCATGTTTGAATTTGTCACGTGTAGCTTAAGACTAAAGGTTATTCGAAAGACAAAAATACACCTAAATTATAACTAAATAAAAGCTCTACGAGATGCCTGACAAACAATCAAGTAAAATGAAATACCACTGACCTGTTATTTTTGTAATCCTTGGCCGATTAACATAGGTTGCGTGTTCAACTCCGGGTCACCATCTTTAGCGCGTGTGTTGATTTATGCTGGAGAATGATAGTCCATTCAAACGATGATATTAAACATATAACAGATTTAATGAATATAAGTAACTACAGTGTAGTTAAACATAATTGTAATACAGCTTCAGAAATGACGCGAAGAAAATAGCGAGAGTCTCTAGCGTCAGAGCTGGTCGTTGAGATCCGCCATCGTCAGGTGCTCGAGCAGGAATGAAGAGTGGCGTTCCCCCTGGTAGAGGTGAGGAAAAGGAATGACGTCAAACTCCTTAGTATCGCCATCTGTTGATGGTGGTTGATACTAGTCGCTACATTATTAAAGCATTTGAAAAATATAAAATAGTAAGAAATTGGAATTAAAGAAAATTAAAATTATTTTTTTCTTTCTTAAGTCGAACGGTTCTGTTTAAAAAATGTCACCTTTAAAATGGTAAGGCACTCTGTTTTTTATTTTAGACATTGTACATAAAAATTTGGAGGAAATTATTAAAGCATTTGAAAAATATAAAATAGTACGAAATTAGAATTAAAAAAAATTAATCCTAATTAATCGAATTTTACAATTAAATTTAAATTGTTATGGTATTTACAGCCCAAGTACCTCACCTCGTAAAAAAATATTTTGTTCGTATAGTATTAAAATTCTATTCCATAACCACAGCATACATTATACATATAAAAAAGCTTTGAATGTATAAATTAATTTTTATTTATTTTAAGTTACTTCATGTTTTACCAGTTTTTTCCATTAATTATAAAATAATTTTCTAATGTGAAGTTCTTGTTGAAAATTTAGTGAAACAGCTTTACGGACCATAATTCCTTCTGATAGTTTACTTATTGTTATTAAATTTAAAAGTAAGTTTACATCAAAGGAATAATATCTCAGATTGATAATTAAAATCAGATTAATAATTTCTTTCTTTCTTTTTATTTGTTTTTATTTAAAGTTACTTTTTATCCCAATGCTTACCCATTGTCTTTAATTGCTAACAAAAAAACACAAATTAATCTTTTAATACATAAGTACCAAATCATCTTTCAATGAAGCGCTGCAATATCTTTTTATTTTCAAATCTGAATAAAATTATTTTTATTTTTCTATTTCCATGAATAAGATGATATAAGGGTTATTTGTTATCATTGACATTGAATCATTGATTGTTTAAGAAGGATAATGAAAGACAAATAGAAAAAAGCATAAAAGCACGCAACTGAAGCTTTGGCGTAGTTTGGCATCGCTTTAGGAAAAATTGGCATGATTTTTTTAACGGTAACCTCCATCTGCGGCGTAACGCTTGGCGAAAGAGAAAAAAGAATTGTTCTCTGCTAAGCTTGGTACTTCCTTTGTAGCGATTACGCAAAATAAAAATGTATTTTAGATTACTCGTGAAACACCCACTCTATGGAATGTTATGATCTTCTAATAAGCATTACATCAGAGAAAGTGAGTGTATACCTTGAGAAAATTGAAGATTTTTGTCTCCTAAATAAAGTGCGAGCGAAACTATTATCTCCGTCGCCGGAAAGGCTGATGTCAGATCTGTCTTGTCATGTGGATGTAAATAGAAATTAATACTAAATACCAAATGTCAAATATTCGTTTTTTTGGACTAGAAAATAAGGAATATTTGTGAACTACTATTTTACGTTGTGATTTTTTATATATTTTCTTCACTCTTACTAATCAATTATGTAAGTATTTTTAATGTATTTATATCTATCAATTTTGATTAGCTCTTGAAATCAGTAGATCGACTTTTTTAAATTTTCTAAGTATTGTAATAGAATTTCTTTACTAGCTGTAAGCAATTTTAATATTTTTATGGTTTTTATAAAAAAAAGAAAAAAAAGTCGTACAGAGGATTTACCTTAATTGTACAGAGGATTTATTATTTCCTTGGGTAAGTCAGTCCGTTAGAATTATTAAATTTATGTTATTTATATTTTGCTGAGTATACTAATGTTTATCTAAGTGTGGAAAATTTTATACATTTTAGATTGATCTTTACCCGAGGTTAATTTAGAATATTCTGAACTTTTGATCTACTTGTGTGTTGTTACTTACTTTTCGTCGCAAACTGTTTACAATTATGTTAACTTAAATATTAAGTTTTATTAATTTTATCTTAATCTTCAGTTTTGGAATGATTTGAATTAATATTTGTGTTGTTCAAATTTTGATTATCTCAATGAGTATGACTATAAAAAGGTAATCATGTGTTATATAATGCTCAAAATGAGTTTAATGAATCTTTTTGTCAATATATTCGTTTGAAAATGTTGATATGTTCTAAAAGATTTTGTGATGCTAATTTTTAAAGTTATAAGTACCTGCACCAAGATTTTTATGACAAAGTGTCAGTAGCACTTAAAAACATTATAGTGGGTAAACTTGAAATATGAAGCATTTTACCTTCAGCCATTGTATAGTACTTATGTTTTTTAATTTAATTTGTTTTTACAAGAACCATGTCATTGCATTTTGGTGATTACAGACTGTTTGTCATAAACCTTAAAATTCATGTGTTTATTTAATACATACTAAAGATGAGTTATTTAACTTTTTAAATAAATATCTGTATAATGATTTGACTAGTCTCACAAGCATTGCTTTGGATACAGAGATATAACAGATTTTATTATGATATAATATTTGCCGCAATTTTATAATGATTTTCACTGCGAAACATAATAAAGATGTTTTTATTTGTTTATATTTAATCAGTAATCCAGATATATTCTGTATTATTACTTTTTTGTATCAACTACTATCTCCAAGATGGTAAGCTATTGTATTTATCTTGGAGTGGCAAGAAGTTATACCTTTCTAGTTAGTCTTTTCCTGTGATGTTTTTTTATTAGTTTCCGACATGCCACCGCTCAGCTATCACTTTTTTTAGTGCAAGCACCAATACGATAATAAAGGTAGCAGAAATCTTAATGTAAAAATTGTCATGGTACCAGATACAGTTTGTAGTTATTCTTATATATGTATTAAGCTTTTCAACGGTGGTTCCCACTGCACAACAATTTGAAAATACTATTTATTTATTTTATTAGCTGTAGTTTCAAGGTTAAAATATGAAATTTTGAGAATAAGGGGAAATTGGGTAAGTTGGGACTTTGAACCATGTTAGAATGGGTTCAATTATTTTAATGCTATAAATATTTTTTTCTCTCCATTAACATGCTGTGCGTCTAACACAATTCATATGAAGGAATTGGATGTGTCAGTTAAAGTGTGCCGTTTTCGTTTCAACAAGTTGTATTTGAGCATACCTAAGTAATGTCTTGAACTATACTACTTTTACCTTTTAAAATTTTTTTCTAAAACAATAGAACAATAAATTGCAATTATTTGACAAGGTTAGGTCTTTATTTTATTAATTACTTGCAACTATTTTAATTTCCATTATAGAAAAGAAATTATTGTGATCTTTTGTCAAACCCAGAGCATGGGGTTCGTTGGTTCACTAAAAACTGAGACATATTAAGTTATGTGTTCCCATTAATGTTTATTCAAATGTATTTACATTTTCTTAAAAGTAGAAAAGTCTTAAAAATATACTTTCACTATTCATGTTATATAGATGCACTAAAAATTACTTTAAATTCATCTTGTCTGCAAATATGTATTTTATTGATTTTCTTTACAAAGTTACATTAAACTAGTTTTATTCAATTTAGAATAAAATTTGTCAGAAGTGTTGCTTTTCACCTTTTGTCAATGTAATTCCAATGCTGATAAAAATATTTTTTATGTCCAGCAAATCCTTTGATAAATAATAGTGCATGACGTTGATATAATTCAAATTTTTTTCTTGAATCCCTTTAAGTAAATATCAGGTTTTTCATTACAACGCTATTGTTTGAAATGTGTTTTGGTTGCTTTAATTTGCTATAAAATATTTTGATCTATTATGTTTTATTTCATTATTTTTGTGGTCCAATGTACCCCATGAGATGTCTCAATCTCAGGGCACGCTGGTCCTTTCTTAAAGATCTGTTTTTAAAAAATTACAAATTACCAACTGAGTCTTTTGAAAAGAATCATAAATGGGAGACAATAAGTGATTTCTCTAATTGAAAAAAAATATCAAATTATATGTTCAATTTTTATTTTATTTTTAGAGGGAAGAAATAAAAACAGAAAAGTCAAACAACTAACCCCAGCTCCTCTATGTTTTAGAGCAGTGTTCCCCAACCTTTTGATCACCACGGACCAATCAACATTTGATAATTTTATTGCGGCCTGCTGGGGAGGGGACGTTGATTTTTCATATTTTAGATTATTTTGATTTATTAATTTTAATTTAATTGTATTTAAACATGCCTTCAAAATAAAATACAATTACACCAAAAATTAAATATTTAGTGATTTAACAATTCAACTTACTAAAACGTTAAATCAATGAGCATCCTGAGCTTGTTCCTTTGCAATGAGATGGTTCCATCTGGGGGTAATCGGAGACAATGATACATTACAAACATTAAAAAAAATTATGTCACTACCTTCGGGGGCCTTTTTTTTTTAAATAATTTTTTTTTAATAGAACGCAGATATTTTTAATTTGGAGTATAAACCTAGGAATTTAAATTCAGTTTCGATGAAATGTGCGGCCCGGTACCATTTGATCCACGTACAGGTACGCGGACCGCGGGTTGGGGAACACTGTTATAGAGCAACTACAGCTCTTCCTTTCATTTTTACTATTACTAAGTCAAAATTCTCAACAGAATTAGTGTAAAAAAATATTTTTATAAGTATCTTGTTTCAGGTTTTATTGCTGCAATTTTAAAATTAAATCATAATTTTATAATTATGTGTTATCAATCAATATTTCTAATTAAAATTTTTTTTTTTGCAATACAACTTTTTCTTTCTTTCAGGCTTTGTGAAATTTGTGTAGCTGCTCTTAGCACTAGGATCTTCACAATTGTCACAAGATGAAGTACTGTGAAATGGTTACAGATATTTCCTCTTCCAAAATGAATTCACATAGTAAAAATGAGGTAAGTAAATTTAATATTTTTGATTAATATTTTTATTTTGATATTTTGGAATTATATCTATGGTGTTTTCAATACAAATGTAAACCTGAATCTCCAAATACTCTACTTCAAATAAAAGCTGTCTTGCTTCATCCTGTTTATTGTGAGAAAATAAAGTTTTTTGTGTAAGCACCTCCTCCAAAATAATTGCAGGTTTTAGAGACTTCTGTATTGTAGCTTACAAGAAATTAAAAAGAAATATAGGGCAAACTCTAAAGGTAAAACTTGTAACCACCTCTCTCTCTCTTTTCTGGGTAATCTATAGTTTGTCTATGGTAAGAACTTCCCCCGCCAAAAAGTCTGAGGCCGTCTGCTTCTATGGAAACAAGAATAGTGCATTTCAGGGAGGGTAGCTTCTCTCCACTCTAGGGCTAACACAATAGACTGAAGAAAGTGATTCCCTTTCTCTCGCTGATCCGAGCCAAAACATGTCCTAAACAGTGACCCACACCCCTACTTGAAAAAGTTATACCTCGTTGCCATACTAACCGCCACGGGTCCGTAGGATTGGCTAGGGGAGTTCTCTCTTTAGACAAACTATATAATGCTTTTTCTCCAATTTATTACTTGTCAAACAACTAGGTAATTTCATTTGGCGTGAATATATATCCATATTGAGATGCCAATATGGAAACATACATTTGAGAAGCGATATATTCTCCCATCTACTTTTTTTCAACAAAGGAAATAAATATGTGTGTCATCAAATCCTATGAATCTCCCCATATATTAATAGTATCAAATTACTCTGTTGATTTTGAAGTGAATATTTGTTTCAGTTTTTTGTCTATAGATTATCAAAATTTGAGATAGTCTAAATTTGAGATTGCTTTATTCGTAAAGGAAAAGCTTGTTTAAGTTCTCGTGTTGCACCTTTCCATTCGTTTACTTCTCATGTTGTACATGAAAGTACTGGAACTATTGATACCATAAAAACTTCATGTTCTCATTAACGTTGTATTTAAAATATTAGAGATTCTTTTATCTAGTTAATTATCTGTGAGTTACGTTTCTGTTAGAAATAAAAATGTGAAAATATTTTTATTTTTACTATTGAGATTTTCTTTTGTCATACCTATGATATGCGTATTATTTTTATTGTTTTATTTGTAGCTAAATTAATCTTTCATTTGGATTTTTGTCAAAATTGTTACTATTTTATTTTCCTAATAAACCTTTTGTATCTGCTATAAAGTATCGCTAAAAAGGTTTAGAAGAATAGTACCTAACATATAGGTAGACAGTCAACTCTATTATTTTTATTGAATCTTATCACTATTTCCTAGATTGTAATGGTTGGAAGTAGATTTTAATTTTTCACTCAAAAATTTTACTAAAAAAAGTGTAAACTTACTTCAAAAATGTTTAGAAATATTATTCGCATAGCATATCATATCTTTGTTTTAAGATAAATTTCTTTTATGTTCTTTTTTTCCTTGTAAATAATAAGTAATTGTGTTTACTAGTTAATTTAAGTAGTATGTAAAATTTGAGTAGTATGTAATTTGAGTAGTATGTAAAATTCTAATTTATTACTGTGCTTTGTCTTCTAGGGCTTTAGTTGCATTTCTAATTCACACGATGCACTAGATACACGATGGAATGGCGACAGTACCCATCAGAAGTGTTACGATGCTGTAGTTTTCTCAGTGCTTAGAGTAGCTCCTGAAGACTTCGCTGTAGGAGTTATTCGTCCTCCTATTAATTCATTTGTTCAATTTCTAAAGTTGGATTTTTTTTAATCTTCTTTCAATTTCTTTTACAGAGTCAATTATGTTTAATGGACATTGCAGTATTCAGAGAAATTCAGCCTGAGGTAAAAATATCTATTTTTTCCTCTGTTTTTTGTTTTTATTTTATAATTTTATAACAGCCGTTGACCGAATTTATGGTTTACAACTACTAATGTTCAACTCTGTAGCCTTGTAATTTTGAACCCAATACAGAAAAGGGAGCTCCTGGATCAAGTATTGCTAGTAATTTGCCTTCGTGGAGAACTCTTTGATGGATTTAACCTGCATTTGCATTACATGGGGGAGAAAATCGTGAAAACCTTCCACGGTTAGCTCGACATCAAGGGGACTCCAACCCATGATCCTTCTACCACCGAGGATATTTTACGTCAGCTCATTTGTTGGTGCACACCGTGTGCAGAATTCGTATGGGCCAGCCACCGCTAAGATTCGAACCATGTTCACCTCATTGGAAGGTGAATGCTCTATTCCCTGAGCATTCACCTATCCCTCTTTTTGTTTTTATTTGTAGTTTTTTTTAATTATTAAACATCCATGTTAAAATGGTTTGTCTTATTTTCAATGTTAATACATTAGTGACCTTTCAAGTCACTTGTTGTCACCCTTCCCTTCATTGGAGAATTCTAAAATGTAATAATTCAGTTAAAATTTTGAAAGTGAAAATAATCCTTATCATTTTAGAGCTGTATGCTTGTTTTAATTATTGTATTATCTTAAAATATTGTAATTGAAACATTGCTTTTATGTTTAAAAATAGAGCCAGTCTTTCAACTTTTTCAATTCATGTATGGCTAGTTTTTATAGTTGTAGTCAGCACCATTTCTTAGTACTTTGATCAATATTTTTCAAAATTAGTGAACAGTTTTAGTTTTTTAAGTATTTCAAAACAATTGCAATGAGAGAAAGTTATATTTCTATAGAGGTATGGGCTGTTGTCTTAGCTTTTTAACAATTAGTCTTTACTTTTTCTTTTCAATATATTTAAAAATGTGGATATTATGATGCCTATTATTAAGATTTCAATAACTATAAATCTTGATCCTAAACATTCAATGACAAATAAATGAAACAAAAACCACTTAAATGTGGCGCATGTTTCCTGAGCATTACGCCAAGCAATCTTTTTGTTTTAGGTGTTCTGTGATACTTTAAAATACTTTCAATTTTTCTTTCAATTTTATTATTTAAGAAAGTTTTCATGTCTCAACTACAGTTTTCTTTAAGACATACTGTGTTTTATTTGGTGAGAATTGTCAAAATATTTTTGTTAAAAAAAATATATATCCTATTTCAACTATTTAATTTTTGCAGGAATTGTCCAGTTGCAGTTGGAACAAAAAAGAAAAAATGACCTATGCTCCAAATGTTGTGGCATTCACACAGCGTTTTAATCATGTAAATATAAATAAACATTCATAATGTTTTTGGATTAGAAAGAGAAAATTTTTTTAATATAGTTTTTATATGTTTTTAGGTCAGCCTGTGGGCTGTCAAAGAGATACTTTCTGGACAAACAGCAAAATCCAGAGCTGAAATAATTGCTCATTTTATCAAAATAGCTAAAAGACTTCACGAATTCAACAACTTGCATTCAGAATATGCAGTTATTTCAGCTTTACAGAGTGCATCTGTTTTCAGACTGGAAAATACATGGACAGTATGTGTGTTCTGAATTAAAATATTTCTAAAATCATTATTTCATAAGTTAGAGCTAATTCCATTTTATTTGACGACTATCACATACTTATATTTGTTAAATATCTTAATATCCATATGTGTATTTGTGTATTATGCATTGTGTACATTTGCATTATGTATTTGGTGCGGTATTGCAAAATTCATGTGGTGTTTAATGCATTTAAAATTAATTAATATATTTTAAAGTCTTATTTTTATGCATGTTGAAAAAATTGGTTTTTTAATTTAATTTGTATGTCACTTGTATAATTCACTTAATTTTTCATTTCCATTAAATTATGGGAATTATTCAAGTGTGAGTGGGTAATAGTTTTTTAAGTTCTGGAATTATATTTAATGTAAATATTTTAAAAACTATTTCCTAGTAATAATTTTTTTTTCCTCACTGCATTATTATTATTTTAATGATTAAAAATTTTTTTCTTCCTCTTTAAGCAATGTTTCAGTTAAGTGCTGTGTAAATACTATGTTAAATTAAACTATTAATAAGCTAGTCTCATAATTTATTGCTGATAGCTTATAACTGAAAGGGTCTAAAAATTGCATGTTTATAAAATAAATTTTTAAAAATTTTAAAAAAAATTTATCTTTTATAGATTTTTTTCTACATTTCCTGTCTCAAGTAATGTTTTGTGATTATTAATAACTAGATTTTTAATTTACATCATGATGCATAGCGAAAAAAAAAAGAGGCTTAATTGTGTTTTTTTTTTTTGTATTTTAAAAGCTCTTAAAGGTGCTTTTTTTATTGGATGTTTTAAGAGTCCTCACTTTTTGGTACGTTTTATTTGTGCCGATTTCAACAAAACTACAAATGCTTTTCGATTTAATTTTTTTTTTTTTTTTTGCAGTTAGCGCCTTGCATTTCCACATGGTATAAAAATTCCCGATCTTTTCATGAGATCCTGATTTTTTAACTGTTTATTGTTTGTAACTGTTTTTAATTTTTTGTAACTTTATTTTTAATCTTTTTTTTAATAGAAAAAAAACATTTAATTTTGCTATTATATTAAAACATCTTTTAATTCACTAAATATAAATATCCTAAAATTGAAGTATATTCATAACTATAAGTTTAGTCTTATTGTGCTTTATAATTTTGTTTTTATTTAAACTTCATGAACTTTTTTTTAATTATATCTAATTTGCATTTATATTACCCAATAGAGTATTTCATATTTATTTTTACTTTAATTCTACGAAAATTACAGTTCTTTATTGTTATAATTTATTTTAAAATGGAGTTCTATATTATGCAACATAATAAAAAAACAATTACTTTTTCCCATGGTTTATATTTATTCTGAGTATATTAAATTTTTTTTTTAAATAACAAACAAAAAAATTTTTATTAAATTAAAAGTTTTGATTCTACTATTTCAAAGGACTTCAAATATTTTAAAGCATTTAATCTCATGCAAATATATTAATAAGTTAACTTTAAAAAAGATTTAGAGCCTAGAACACTGCGTATATAAAAGTTACTGTAATTGCTGTCAACATGCTTAAATATTTGAACATACCACCGTTCATTAGTCAATCTGTTGTGCAAATGACCCTTCTCTTGAAAAGATTGTGCACCTCTAATATAGTTTATAGATTTTACTGATTTTTATAAATCTAACACAATATTTTCAGCAACTATCCAAAAGAGACAAGAGCACATTTGACAAGTTAACAGAATTATTTTCGGATACAAATAACTTTGAAAAGCTTCGTGATCACATGTCAAACATCAAGCTTCCCTGTATTCCTTATTTGGGTAAGTAGTTTGATCTATTGCTTTAATTTATTATTTGCTTTATTCTGATATTCAATAAAATGCTATAGGTTATTTATCTATGACTTAAAGAAGATGTATATTAAACGTTTTCATGATTGACATTCTTTATATGATTCACTCAACTAACAATCTAAAAAAAAAATTAAAATTAAAGATTCTAAAACTTAAAATACTAATTAAAAAATAAAAATAATTTTATACTACTTATATTGAACTAGATTCATGTAAATAGATTGTAAAACGAAGATCTGCACTGCACAATATGCCAATACCTTTCAAAATATCTGTACATTTCGTCATCAAGTTTTACATTTTATGTTATACAGTTATGCTTTGTACATAATTTATCCCAGTATCAATTCGCTGTTTATTCAATCTGTATAATATTTTTACTAGACTTTTTTGTTAATTTGTTGTGCCTCTGCTTATTTTTGTTCTGTATTCTATGTAGTTTTAAATTCTAAAAAAAACAAGATGAAAGAATAAAAAATCCAATGTTTATCACAAAAAACTTAGCTAATCATTAACATTGCTTTATAAATTTTTTAAACAATTGTTTTAAAGCATTCAATACTGTGTTAAGTACAATAAAATATGTAAATAAAGTTTCTTAGGTCTTTGATGAATACTGCCTGAAATGAAAGGGAAGGGGGAAAAAAGTTTATAAGCATATGAATAGTGATAAATTTTTTGATATGTATATGCGATGTTCAAGAACAGTGTTAAATTTAATGTCTATGGATTCTGAAGCTAACACATGTCCAAATGAAGTATCATGAGCTTTATAACGTAATGAAAAACGAAGTTTAGTAAAATAAAAAGAAATGGTATGACTATTATTATGTTACAGACTAAATCTTTAAAATATGTTTAAACTTTTTAGAGCTTAAGGGATAAACTCTGCCCCATTCATTTTTGGCTGTATTAGAGACCATTTAAATTGTAGAATTAAATTTTAAGAATAATTTTTTTTCACTTCTATTTAAGTATCATAGAGCTGAAGTAAAACTCTTTTAAATTGCTGACATTGACCGCATTTTCTATGTCTTATCAGCTGCAAGTAAAATTTTCTGACCATTCTCAAAGGATTTTAAATAGTTAAATATGCTTTTTAGTTTAGTAGGGAACCGATTATCCGGAACGGTCAGGACCATCGCATTCCGCATAACTGATTTTTCCGGTTTTCTGAATCCCTACAAAAAGCAGTTTTTTTTATTGTTAAACCCAACTAAAAAAAAAATGGAAATAATCTTAAAAATAAGAAAAAACGATGAAGTAACACACTAATGATGGTAAACATCTTTAAAAAAAGAAAGAAAAATCGTAAAATCTTAGGGAATTTTGTTTTTTTTTTTTTTTTTAAATTGGCGAGAAAATTTATCGAATTTTGTTCCGGTTTTTTGGTTTTCTGATTTCCGGATAACGGAAATCAGTTCTGTACTGTACTTTAAATTCTCTGAACTAGAATTTACTGGCTAAGAATTATTCAAAAATTCAAGGGGTATTTAATGAACTTAATTCTAAAAATATTTCAAAATAACGCTTTGTTTTAAATTGTTAGTGAGATGTATGATTTTTTTATGTAAATATTTTAAAAAGAAAGAAAAAAGTTGCTGAAAATTTTTTTTACTATCCAGAGTTTTAGACTGACTTACAACTCATAAATTTAAATTTTTTTAGGTTTGTTCTTAAAAGATCTAGTATTCATTGACATTGCTCATCCTCCTACTCAAGGTTTAGATAATCATCATCGCCAAATGAAGATGAATAATATTCTTCGAATAATTGCTGATTATCAACAGTCAAATTATGGTTTGTATTTTAAATTGATTATACATTTCTCTGTTAATTTCTTATATTATGTGTTCTAAATAAATAAAAAAAATCCATCCTTTTTCTCTTTTCTAGATCATCTTCCAGTATTACCTCACATTCAGAATTATTTAAAATCTGTAAGATACATTGATGAACTACAAAAATTTGTTGAAGATGAAAATTATAAGTTAGTGTTGTATTTTTTTTAATAATATTTATTTCATTTTAAAACATATTTAACCTTCATTTTATAACATTTGAAACATATTTAACTTTAAATATATTTCATCTATTACGTTTAATTACTATTTTATTTAATTTTGCCGTGTTATTAATAATTGTTAAAAAAGTTTTTTTTATTAAGTTTGACATGAGTTTCTTTTTTCATTTCTATTAAAAAAGAATTTACATTTCTTTGAATTTTCTTGTAAAAATAGCACAGCAAAGACAACACTTAATGGGCATAATTTATATTCAGTAAATTCCTGCTTATCTGTGGGGTGATTTTATATAAAAATCAAGTCATCATATGGCAGTAAATTATAATTTTTAAATAAGTATTTTTTTGTATGTAAGTATTTGTTACCTTTTCAAAATTTCATATCACTCTCACAATTTGCTTATACAAAATATTGAGTCCAAATTTATTGATTATAAAGCATGGACTATTTCACTACATTTTTTCAACCCCAATTAAAAATAAAGAATGTTTTTCTAACAATAATATACATGTACAGTAACATACAAAGAGCAATATAACTAAAACCAGAATACGAACTAAGATATTGAACCATCTACATTTTAGTTCAGATCTGACCTTGAAAGACATCTGTTTCTTAGGGAAGTTAAATAAGAGGTGCACAACTGGTTCAAAAAGCAACAAAAAAAAATCTAATGTGCCCGACTTCACGATAAAATCAATTCCTTAACAATTGTAGACAATACCATTAAGTTTCAATAAACTTTTAGTATTATATTGCTGGTGTACAATATTTAGCAATCGCCACGCCACCATCATGCTTAAATTTCTCATTAATCCCTGATTTTTAATAATATACCAATAAAAAAATTTTAATAATTTATTTAAGGCATATTGCAACCCTTCATCATGATTAGATTGGTACTTTGTATCTTGCTGGTTATTATTTTCTATCATTTAAATTTATTTATATTTCATTTTGTTCATCTCATTATCTTAAAAATCTCGTGCTATTTGGATTTCTATATTGTTTTTAGTTCATATTTTTTCTTCATATTCTAATAATTATTGTTAATATTTTTTTTTTAGGTTGTCATTAGAACTCGAACCCTTAAAAACTTCACCAAACTTGAGAGAAAACAACTGCCGCAGACATTTAGTGACTGAAGATTTAAAACTCTCAGGTCGAAACAATTTAGGAATTCCAGGCTCGTTTGAAGCTCGTTCCTCTAGGTCTATGCCAGGACATGGCTCTCGATTTGTTCCAACTCACAGGAAAGCATGGAGCTTAGGAGCAAAGTAATTATGTTTGTTTTTGTACATTTGGAGTAATTCTTCTGTTGCTTGCTCACTCAATATAAACTGTTTACAAAAGTAACATAACTCTGTAAAACTTTTTAGTAATATGTTTCTTTATTTACATTTTCAGTGTTCTTTCATCACTGTCAGTGGACACATTAAGGTAGAATTATTTTTCATGTATTATAAGTAGAGCCTAAATGTTCAGCACTTAATAACACTGGAAATGCAAGTCAAAAAGTTTCTAATCTATTATAAAGTAAATGACTTCATGAAAAAATTCTTATTCCTGTTTAACCATGTAGTTGGACTACTTGAAATGGGACTGCATTATTTGCACCCTTCATATGATTTGCTACTTAGGCTAATGTATGCAAAAATTTCTCAATTGAGCGTACTATGTGGAAAAACCTGTTTTCTGGAAACAAATAGATAGCACCCCAACTTGATTTGGCGAGAACGGTTAAAAAATTAATTTTCATCCGTTCATCGAAATCGAAGAAAAAATCAGCCTAATTGTAGAGTAGGTTAAAGTAAAGTGTTTATTTTAATAGTAGTCCAAGTAGCATTGGTACCCGACTACCTTTAAAAGCCAATTTCGACAAAATTACCAATTTTGACATACTTTGGTCCCAACCTGTGCCAAATCAACCAGAATTTATCCCTATCTATTCAGAAATATTGAATTCTTTGTGAAAATTTTAATATTTTTTTAAATCAGATAATTACTTAGAACATTAAAATACGATTAAATGTCTATATCAGCAAAAACATCCTGTACGAAATTATAAATGTTGAGTAATAGTAGAAATTATTAAGCATGCAAATTTTAGAAATCTAAACTCGGTATGTTTTTGCTAATCAAACACCTTCAGAATATTCCTAGTGTTTTGTAGCTGATTACATAAAATTAGAAAAACTAAGTACAAAAGGGCTTGAAGATAGATATAATAAAGATAATAATAGATAAATTTGGGAGTTTGGTGAGGAATAGAAAAAAATAACATAACCAAAAAATTTTTTTCTTCGAATTTTACATCCAAAATACATTGTTTATTTTTAATGATTCTATTTCCAAGCAAGATAGCAAAACATTAAATCTGAAAATATCTAACAAATTTTCAAATGGTTTCAAAATTCAATTTTCCTTTTATTAACTTTAGAGGTCCCTTGCTGGACTCTAAGAAATCTTTGGGCATGGAGTTACAGTTCTAGTAACCCATCAAAAGTTGGCATCAGAATGTAAATGGGTGTCTTAAAAAAATGGAGTTAGTTTTACTTTTACATACTCTCAAGTCATATCTATCTTATTTAACATGATAGTTCCTTTTTACTACATTCAGTTTCATAATGAAAATGAAGGATGAAAGCATTTTTGAACTTTAAACCATTTGCAAATATAAATATCTATGTATGGTAAATTTGTTTTAACAATAAATAAACAAAATGAGGTAAATAGGCAAAACTTTAAATGTTTTCAATGCAGGGGGGGGGGGATTTTGGAGAGAGGTTGAAATAAAAATATATTCATGCATTTTGTCTGAAAATTTGGGCTCTATGTAGTCTAAAAATTATATTTAAATTAACTGTGTGTTCATTATACATAATTTTGTTCTTTTTAGCTCATGTTCTACATTTTCATCTGAAAGGCATCTACTAGATGACAGTATAATGGAGCATGCTCCAATTGTCACTAGAAAAAGATCGCTTGGAAGTATAGAAGGTAATTAAACTTCTTTTTCTCTTTAAAAAAATATCTATTTTGGTCTTTATTGGTATTTGTTTGATAGTCTGGTATTTTTTCATTGAAATGAATGATATCATTAAAAGAAAATACATATCTTTATACTTATATGTATGCTATGTCCAGGAATAAAAAGCATGTTTGCTTAAAGTTGTATATTTTTCACGTTTAGAATTGTTTTTAAAATGTCAAAATTATGGGAAATCAACTACTTACAATAATTTTTTGTTCATTGTGCTTGTTAACAAAATAATTTGTAATGTATTTGCTTAGTAAAAACTTCTTATACATTTAGAAAATTCATAAAATTATATGAATTTACTTATAAATTAACAATAACACCAAACTATTAACGTATGATAGTTTACTAAATTTTCATATCAGGTTTACTACTAGTTCAGGTGAAAAATACAATAATTAAGGAAATACACTTTACCGAAGAAAATTATAAGTCCGGAGTAACTAGTCATTTTCTTTGGATCGAACTGATCATGGCACTATTGTTTTGCTCTTGATTTTGAACTAATTAAAAATCCATTATAAAATATTAACCTAACATATTTTACTTCCACTCTGTTAATGTTGTTCAGTGGAAAGGGAACATATTTTTAAGGTGTTATTTTGAAAGTACAGTGAGACTTTACGTTATGGACACTCCTTCAAAATAGACGCCTCACATGGTGGAAAGTTCTTTTAATTCTTGAATCTTCTATGAATTAACTACTATATACTTTTTCTCGTGAAGCAGACACACCCATAGTTGGATACGGATGGTCCATTAGTATCTTTCATTTCAAATTATGTGCCAATATCTACTATGATTTGTAACAGTTTTATAATGTTTTTATTTTTCCTGAAAATGGAAGTTTTTGATATAATAAAAATTCCATTTAAAATGTTTGCCAAAAGTGAAAAGTATTAAAAATGACCTTCCTAATTTTTGTTTAATGATATATAATCAAATATTTAATATCCAACCTAGGGAGATAAAAATGACAGTCATTCTAAATCGGTTAAGCTATTTCCATACTAATAAATCAGTCATATCTGCCACTATCTTTATCTTCTTTTTATCTTTTCAAAGAAAAATGATACTGCTCAAGTGAAATATTTCGGACAGCAGCATTTTTTGGTCTTTTCATCTGAACGATGCAGGTTATGAGACCCTAAGAGTTCTTCTTCTAATAAATTCAGACCCTAAACTTACGTACTTGACACAGCTGGGTTATAAAAAGAAAGAAAAATATTTCAAAACAATGTGTGTTAGTTGTTTTTATGCCCTACTGTCAATAAAAATATATTAAGTGATTTCTATAACTTTTTATTATTTTAAAAAAAAAGGATATTGTAAGTGCTTTTCTTAATGTGTATAAACTTTCCATAGCGTGAAAAATGTGTGCAATAGAAAACTTTAAATTAAAATGCAATGCCATAAAATTTGTAGTTTTTTTTTTTGTGTGTTTAATTACCACAATGCGTTTTGATGACATCAATGTGAAATACAATTGTGTAAATTTGTTTCCATCTTTTCCATATTTAGATATTCATGATCATTTCGATACTTGGATGGAACATCTTCCCCTTAACTGCAGGTGATTATACTTAGATTTTATTTCACAATTATTTTGATTTTAACATATTTATTTTACAAATACATGGTTTTAAAGGCATAAGTCCTAATATTGTTAAAAATCTGTTTTCATTTGCCTAATTTTGAAATTGGTCCATTCTCTCATAAAAAATTTTTTCTCCAAACTGTTAGTTTAAAATTTTTTCATGAGAGAATTTCTCAATTATGCAATAGTAGTTTATTAGAATTTAATGTTAATGAAAATGATTTTCTTTGAGTTCTTGCCATATTTCATAAGTATTATTCCCATTAAAGTGAGTATTATGCCAACTATTTAACACAATTACAGCTGCTATTGATTCTCAGATTAAATCAAACTCTTTCAATACATCTGCATTAATTTTTTTCACATTTTTTTTTTTTCAAAATTAAAGATGGGCTCTTTTAATTAAAACTATTTTATTATTATAGTGAAAGTAATGAAATCAACTTAAAACATGTTGATGCAGTTGCCACTTTCCAAGGATATGTTAGAAGAAAGACTGTTTTAAAAGAAGGAAAGAAACCAGCTGTAAGTTGATTAACCTTGTGTGTGGATATAGTTTATTTTTCTTTCATTTTTTATATATCTTAAGATATCAATCACAACTTTAATAAAAACTAATACAGTATTTAGCAACCTACAGTCAAGTCCCGTTTAAGCAAATTCCAAAAGACTCAATATTAAAATTTGAAGTTAAATCCTTCCCCAATGAGAGCTTCAGCCTCTACCTAGAATTAATTAAGAAGGAGGGTGCAAAACATATTCATAGCTATAACAAGTAATAATAGCATAGGCAAGTAATAAGTTTCTGGTGTCATTTTTGACTCCGAATCGAATAAAATCGCATCAAAAATCAATATATTAAGTATTCAGGTTTTGTATTAAGTTTTATCTAGGGCAAGTTCTGACTTGTAACTATTTCTTAGCCTAACATTGCTATCCAGGCAATTGAAATACTAATTCCAATACTAAGCAAGCAATGGATAGGCGGACTTTTATTTACTAACAGTTTATAAATTACAAAATATTTGTGTCTAAAAATTACAGTTTTGTATTTCTTTGCACTTATCCACTTAAAACTTTTATTACTGACTCCTTTCACAAGATATATTACCACTCATGAATTAATGTGTTTTTCTCAAATATAGTTAAGATTTTCAGTTTTAAACTCCCAAAACATTGAGAGAGAAAAACTCGACAAAACTAAAAAATAAAAAAATTTGTATAATAGTTTTCCATAAAGAATATATCCAGAAAATTAACAAACAATTAAAATAAAATTCAAGTATCCAACCTTGCCTGATTCTGTGTAAAACTGGCTCTTTATAGCAATTTATTTTACAAATAAATGTGCAACATTTAAAGGCTAGTTTTAAGATAAATAAAAATGGAATGTAGAGTTTCAAAGTAAGGGAAAATAGCTTTGAACAATAATTATTGTTATTTATTTAACAATTTTCTCAACTACAGTGTGGTTATTAAATAACAATGGTATCATCTAGAAAGTTTTGTTTCTTTTTTTTTCTTCAAAATTTTGTTTCATATGTATTTTAACATACCCAACTAGTTTCGTAGTATTTATATGATATTCAATGATGTATATTTTAGATGTCACCATGGATGAGGTATTGGCTTGTTCTTAAAAACACTACTCTAATTTATTTCCCACCCAAATCTCTGAGAGGTACTGAAAAGTCTGATGTAAGTCGTTTTCAAGTGTTATTTTTATTTACAAATATTCACAACTTAAATGGATTATTCTCTTTATTTCTCTCTTTTTTCTTATTCTTGAAGGGGGGTTTAATTATGTGGGCGACACTGCTTTTCTGCCAACTACATTTTTCATTAGTTCCTATGCACTCAAGTGTATGTTGAAAAGTTTAAAGTGAAAAAATTTTTTAGCTTGGTAAATTTGTTTGGCTTATGTAAAACTCTGAAAAAGTCTTCTAAACTAGAGATGAAAGTACCTTTTTTATGGCAGAAATAGAGAAGGGATAAAAAGGTGAATGGGATTAAAGTTCAATCAAAATTAAATTAATTTCTAGTCAAAATTGTCCTAAACATAAACTTTAGTCAAATTTTTAATCTTACTTGATTGTAGTTTTATGCTTAGTTTTTCCATTACTTTAAAGAGAGTTTTTCCATTACTTTAAGAAGGAAAATTGATTTTTTTTAATATAAAATTTTAACATAGTTTGCATGAGAAAAAGCAGACAATGTATTTTCTCTGCTTGCAATGAAATTTTAATCATACATTTGGGTCTAAGTATTGATTTTTTTAAAATATGTAAAATATAATAAGTAAAAATCTCTTGTGTGGAATTTTTTTATTAGAAAAACCAATTAGGTGGTAAGTAAAATTTAAATATTGTACAGAGTTCTACCTAGGAATAAAAAAGGGCAGGGCAATAGCTTAGCTCCGTAAAAAAAAGAAAAATTTAGATTACTTGATTATACTATTTTATGTGTATATTTCAAAAAATAATTTTTTCTCTCAATATCCAAATAAGAGAAAATTTATAGTCTATAAAAATAATTAAAGGCATACCAATAGACCAATATCTCTGCATAAATTTTTTTCTGAAAAAGTACACTAAAACAACCATGAATCAATTAACACGAAAGCTTCATCTATAATTTAAACTGAAAAATATGATGAAATAAACATTTAAAGGTGTTTTTTTTTAAAAAAACAAAGGTATTTATTTAAAAAATAAATTTCAAACCACTTAAAAAAATTACTAATATACCAAGCCCCGAAAAAAGAGATGCTTATAAATTTTTAACCAGTTGAGAATAATCTTAACAAAGTAAATATTTGTAATAAAACCTATCAAGACAGATAATTTTACCAGTGTGTCATTATTATTTAAACAATGAAAATATTCTTTTCTAAATGGAATATGAATTTAAAAAAATGCAGTGTTTTTAAGGGATGGCAGCATATTTTTGCAAAAAGGGCACATTTATAGGAACCAAGTAGCAGTCTAGGCAGGCCGCCTTTTTAAAAACGCTTAGGGAAAACACTGTATGTAGCAATGTATGTTCCTTAGGTTATGTCATGCTTCGTTATGCTATGTTTAATGCATTGTCCTAAGAGTGTCCAAAAATAAAGAAAAACATTTTTTTACCCTGATAAATTTTTCACAATTCTATTTCTATTTTCATAAATTTGTATCTACAATAATGTTAATTTTCAGTTCAAGAGCCTGCCATCCAAGTCCATTGATATTTCTGGGTGCTTAGTCGTTTGTTCAGGAAATCAATCTGATGCATTCCAACTGACTGATCCCTTGAGAGGAAATGTTTACAAGTTCCGTACTGGCTCTCCTTTAAAGGCTGTTCATTGGTTTAACTGCCTAAGAAAAGCCACCAATCAGTATGATGAATGTACTGTAAGTTTACTGCTTTACTATTATTTTCTCAACATTAATAAACTTAGGTATTCTGTGGAAGTACATAATTGCATTGGGCTAGCATCTCCTTAGAAAACTTAAATGCTAAAAATGTTTTGTCTTTTCTATTTTAATCACATACGGCAGTGTTCCCTAACCTTTTTATCACCGTGGACCTGTCAATGTTTGATAATTTTACCGCGACCCACTGAGGGGGTGTGTGGATTGTTTATATTTTAGATTAATTTGATTTATTAATTTTAATTTAATTGTATTTAAACATGCCTTCAAAATAAAATACAGTACTTCAAAGTAAAATACATACACCAAAAAAATAAATATAAAGTGATTTAACATTTTAACTTACTGGAACGTTAAATCAATGAGAACCCTGAGCTTGTTTCTTTGCAATGAGACGGATCCATCTGGGGTAATCGGAGACAATGATACATTACAAGCATTAAAAAATGTATTTCACTACCTTCGGGGGCAATTCAACAGTCAATTAAATAAATAAAATTTTTATGGAACACAGATATCTTTAATTTGGGGTATAAACCTAGCAATTTAAATTCAATTTCAATGAAATGGGCGGCCCGGAACCATTTGATCCACGGACCGGGGGTTGGGAAACACTAACATAAGGTATTTGTAATAGAGACTTTTTACAAACATGTGCTTCCTTTTCGCACATTGTAGCATTTTTTGATAGCTTTAATTGACTCTAGTTTAATGATCAAATTGTCACAGTCCTTACTTTCACATTTTTCATAAGAGTTAGATGGTGTTTTTTTTTTTTTTTTTCATTTAAAAGTCAGTTTATTTAACTAAACGTCATAAAATTGTGAAACACTAAATAGTGATGTGACATGAATGTCAAGAAGAAAATTATTATATAATTACTTCAAAAAATGCTTTTTCTTACCGTGATATAATTTTTTTTTTTTTTTTTTAGCACTTAGAAAATCTGATGACCTTTGAATAACAACTGAGTGATTTAGTTAAGATGGTTTTTTAATTTGCTGCAGAGTTGGGAAGATGCCAAGTGCCTCTAGACCATGTGCCATAAACTTTTTATCACTTTCATTTTTATTATGTTATGTATTTGTTATGAACTACTTTACCTAGCCAAAGAAATTTCTTTGAATTGGCAAATGTCTACGTCCAAATTACATTGAAAGAAGAAAAAAATGCAAGTAGTTTTATTGTTGGTCTTCAAATAAGACGTTTTTAACTTCTTGTGTATTTAAAATCCATTTTTGCTGTAAAAATTTTAGTATTTTCTGACTGACCATTTTTATTTATTATAGTTGTTTTGAACAGCTTTATAAAATTCATTCTTATTTTTACTATTAAAAGTTGATGACCTATGTTAGGTGACAGAAAAATTTAAACATGAAATATGCAAAAATTTCTTTACAAGTCATACACTTGCCTAAGTGAACCGACAAGTTGGTTCACTTTGAGTGGAAAACATACACATGTTTCAATGTTACTTCTTGTTGAAACCTTGATACACATGAAGCAAATTTTGTTTGATTTACATTTTTTAAACCAGAATAAGATAGGAGCTTAGTTTATTCATACAATGCACAAAGATATAATAGCAAAAAATTACCCTAGGTATTTTTTTTTTAAATTTGAAATAGTTTTAAACTTAATAGCAAAAGAAATTTTTTATTTATTTATAAATTTTTAATGAATTTCTTGCTAAAATTGTAGTTTAGATTCAATTCTTATTTGTACAGTGATTTCATCATATTTAATGATTCAACAGCGCTTCAGCTTTAAACACTAACTTTTTGTAAGCCAACAAAAGCACCTCTTTTGAAAATTTATCTTCCATTCAACAAATCAGGTTTCCAGGATTCGATAATTATAAAAGCTTATTAACTCTGGCAAGAATACTGAACCGTTGATAAAATGATGTACTACTTTCTCTTGTTTAATTCATTATTTGTTAAGAAAAGAAATGAATTGAAAGAATTTTTTTAATTTCAAATGATAATATTTAGATGAATTTGACATTTTTTGTACTTTGTTGAAATTTTAATAACTTTTCATTCAAAGACTCTATTTTTTAGTAGCAACTTTAGTTTCTTTACTAAAATGAAATAAATGTAATCTTTGTTTGGAAGATTACAGAAGTCTCAACTGAAAGTACTAAGATAATAATTTATTGTAACAATATTCATACCTATTTTAGCTCAATATAATGATTTACAAATGACAAATTTACGATAGCTATATTCAGAAATATTTTATTTAAAATTTTCGACTTTTGAAATGGCAAGTTTCGAAATGTATTGAAAAATTTGCTCTTTTTTTCTAAAATAATTTTAAACTTTTTTTAGTGACTGTGGAGTTGAACTATTATTTTTAGTTTAATCTCCATAAAAGTAACCAAAACTTTTTTTTCTACTTATTTGCTGCTCAGTTTTATACATTATATAATGTATCCATTGAAGAAATTGATTATTTCACAAAATTTCCTACTTTAGTTTTTTGATTCAAGCGTTATAAAGAAAAAATACTACCTTGTTTTGATTTGTATTTAAATGTAAATATTTATTCATTTTTGTCTTTAAATTTATTCATTATTTATAGATAAAGTTGTTTTGAGGTAAGTTAATTCAGTAGAACCTCGATTTATCAATAAATCTCATTCGATTTCTCAAAGAACCACTCATTAAAAACGTTACGGGAAAATGATGAATGTCAATCAACTTTAAATATTAAATATTGGTTTGAAAATGTATGAAAAGTAATAAAGAAGTTAATAAATTACAAATTAGGTCTTTTCAAATCAAAAATTAATAAATTTACGATGTGTAAAAAAAGATTGTGTTAAAATTTTTATAATTTATGCGAAAAAGGGATAAATAAACATTTATTTATTTAAATTACTTGGAAAGTTTAGTTTGAACACACCCTTTTCTTGGACATTTGTAACAGATTACTGTTCATTTTCTGCAAGTTCGTATGAATACTGAAAGTTTTTCTGAGAGTTTACTGAAAGTTTGAAGACCTTCCAGGATGGTTGCGGATAAGTTCGCTATTTCATTGGTATCACTTTGCACTTAAGCTTCTGCAACCATTTCTTGAGACAACTCCAAGTTTCAACATTTTTATCAGCTGATGCATAAACAACAAACTTAACCCTCCAAGCTGTAATAAATCCTTATTTTTTTTTTCTTTATTATTATCATTAGCATCTAGAGTTACTGTTTTTCTTATCAAAACTAATTAATTTCAGTATTTTTGTTAAATGTCAATAAAATTTCTGAACCTATTTAACTATAAAACTAACTAAGAAGTATTATTAACATTATGAGAATAGCATTTGTAATGGGACCATTAAAACAAAATGATGCATACAAGGAAGCAAAAGATGTTGGGATCCAGGTTCCACTAAATGTATTATCTTAAATAAGACATAACATATTAAGTCTGTTTTTTTTTTTTTTTTAATTTTTTTTATAGAAAATAATTTAAATTTTTTCTAATTAATAAATATGTTCTATAGAGTGTGATGCCAAAGATTCTTTTCCCATTATGTCAAAATCAGCTAGCAAAAATAAATTTGCTTTGTGATAGTATTTTATTTGTCACTATGATGCAACAGCTCAAGGTAAATAAATAATGTATATAATCATCTTGTGAATTGCTTAGGGTGGAATGCCGCTGTGAAATTTTATAAAAGTAATTTTTATAAAATTTTAAATCATTTTTCCAAAGGTACTCATATATTTAATTTATTTTTTTTTGTACTTGGTATAATTTGAAGGAAATTTTGGACATTAACTCTTTCAAATTTTAAATGGCATTTTTTTAACCATATTATTTGTATTCCAATGTTATTATATTATCAATGCTAGACACAATAACTTCTGTAATTTCCCATTGATTTGTCAAAAATTAAATACCGTGTACAGTGTATCTCCAAATTCACATAATTTATGATTTATATAAAAAAACTCAGGTTTTTAATTACTAATTAAGATCTTTTTTATTCACTTATAAAGTATATCAGTTAACAGTGAAGAGGAGCTGGCTGTCACACTCACTCTTTTGCAGAAATTTTCAATAATCATTTTGTTGAAATTTCATTCTTCAATGCATGCATGATTATAGTCTTATTGACCTAAAACCTAGGTGTCAAAAGACCCTAAAGTTAATCAGATGATCTGAGTAGTCAGTTGTGATCATCATCAAAACAACCAGAATGGACGCAACAATGCTCAAAATATTGCTCAATTATGAAAACACTTTGTCCTTTCATATATCACACCATTTTTAATAGACCCGACTGTCACTAATTCTTTTTTTTTTCTGCAGTACATTTTAGAGCAAAAAAAGATAAATACATTTTTTGTAATAATTTTGAGACAAACTTTAAATAGTTCAGTTTAGTACACTCATTTAGTTTATTATTATTTATTTATAAAATCAGACATTTGAAAAAATACCTTACAAATTTTAATTTATTTTATCAATCGAAAAATATAAATATAGTCGAAAAATTTGTGTTAAATGAAGCCACATTAGTAAAATGTGTTCTGTTAAATTTTTATTGAAATATTTTTTTAATTTTTTACTTATTCGGTCAAAAGTTATTGTGTCTGCTAACACATCTATTTGAGAAAATACCATTTAAAGTTAACAAAAGCTTGTTTCAACCATACATGCTGAATCTTTCTCTATGAGTTAAACAAATGAGTCTCATTTTATGAGTTATGAACTTGTACTTTTAGGAATACCTTTGCAAATGTGCATTCTGTGAATTATTTAAAAATTAAACCAATTTTTTAAAATTCTTTAATGTTTGCCTTTAAATTTGTTGGTCCTGTTTCCTTCCACAATTTTTTTATTTTATTGTTTGAATATTGTAATTATTTTAAAATTGTGAGTTAAAACTGATATAACATTATGTGCTTGTAATGTTAATTGTTCGAAACATATGTAAGTAAAGCACGATTGCCTAGTTAGTAGTTCATAAGTTGCTTAAATACAGATAAATGTGATGTAGGTAAAAGTTGTTTGTAAACATTGTAAAAAAATTTCTTTTTCTTTATATTCCCATTGTATTTAGTCATTATGATATACAACATATCTGAAATGCTTTATTTCTGACTGTGATTAAGCTTTCATACTGCATCATTGCCTTAATATTTTTTTAAGATTTTAGAAAGTGCCTTTTGTTGCATATTAGATTCAGTGTTTGTGATGTACTTGTAAACTAATAAAAATCATTTCTAGCATAGTTAAGTATAACCATTTCTTGCACGGAGTTGGAAATTTAAAAACATGCTCATCACATAAAAATTAAGTGTTATGGAACAACATTTAATTAGCTTATATCTTTTAAATTTTTATTATTTAATCTAGACAGTACATTAACTTCGCAAAAATACTAAATACAGCTATAATATCTAGTACATTAAATGTTAAATTTTCACACAAAACCATTTTTATCATTTATAAATTTAAAAATAATTGAATTTTAACAAAAAAAATATTTGCTTAAAATAAATCACATAGTTATCTTTAATGATTAATGAATTAATATTCTTATTATCTGCTTTAATTACCATATTAAAGATTAAACTACTACATTTATTTAAAATTTTATTTGATATTTAAAAAGTCGAAATTTTCAAATAATCTGCTTAATGCTAATAAAGTTTGTATAAAATAGTTTCCTACTTTTTCCCTTTAAATTACATGAGGCAAAACTGATTTAGGAAAGCAACCATTAAAATAAAAGGGGTATATTGTCTTAGGATTTTTTATTTTGTTTCAAAAGTAAGAAACTTTTAGAAGACATAAAGCAGCATAATCCAAAATATTTTTGTAGTTGCAAATTAATCTTGATCTCATTCTGTTACAGTTGATCAACCCACTTTTAAAACTCATTTCAGCTCTCAAAAATTAGAAGAAAAAATTTCTAAATATTTTTTGCCACTTACTCTTTTACAATTTTGTTGTAATATTGGCTTATTTTTTGCAAGTTTAAATTTTATCAAGTATCAAAAGTTCATAAATCATTAAATTTTTAATTACACATAAGATCATATCAAAAAATTTTAATTTATTGGGAAAAAAAATTCTAATGGCAGGTACTGAACTTTTATGTTCTTCACCTGGGATAATGCTGGAAATGTTGCTCATTTAACGTTACCCAGTGGGCACCTGTGAATGTAAGTCACTGAAGCGAGCAACAATTCACACTGCCACACGTAGAGTGGGCCAAATTCACACACAGCAGAGGACATCACATAGAGAGAAACATACACGCCCAGACCGGGATCCGAACCCGCAGCTATTGGCTTTACAGTCAGGCACGCTAACCGCTCGGCCACCTGGCTGGCTAATTTATAGAGATTTATGATTTATTGAGATTACATACATTTGCTGACTTGTGTGCTCAATATATAGGCTTATAAGTCATTGTCAAGTAGAAAATACAGATAGAACAATTCAGAGAAAGACATCACAAAGAATACATCCAGGGTTACGGCGGGATTCGAACCCGCTACCTCCACGCTTAACAGAGCGTTTGAACCGGCGATACCGCTCGGCCAGGGAGGCCCCATTTATAGAGATAAATTATATGACTAATTTTGTAGTAGAGTTTTGCGATTTCGTTTAAAAATTTGTTTACGCCTATAATTTTTGGCCATTTTCTTATATTTTAAAGATTTTGCAGGTTCGGATTAAAGTTAATGTATGCTTTGCTTTCCTTCGAAATTTAAAGTGTATATATAAAGTTATAGATTGTTAGAAGGAGGATAAAAACAAATTGATAACAAAAAAGAATATAAATCTTTGACTTTACTTTTTACATCTTAAAAGAGTTAATGCTTCAATGAGTTTTGGTTGAAATATGACATCCTAATCGATTCTCTATATAGGTTAAATTATATAAACCTTAGCATATGCGTTGTTTCAATAGACTTTTCATTTGATATTAAATTTTTATACCATCATATTCAGGTGGTTGCTCAAATTCCCTTTAATACCCAAATGAAATACATTTTCATTAAAAAAAAATACATTACTCGACGTATTTATCATTTTCTATATCTGCCCATCTACATTTTACAAATAGAGTGTTGTATAAAAAAAAGTATGAACTGTTATATATCTCGAATAATATACACGTGATCAACAAAAGGCCCGCAGTGGACTGATTGTAAAGACACAGTAAAACACCCACCCCAATAGAACTGCTGTCAGTAATCGGTTGGGTGACAACTTGGATCTACTGTTTAGTACTCGACTTCGCGCACAGGTCGAAGGGCTACCGAAGCAGGGGAGTTATCCCCTCTGCAGAGGAACAAAATTGCTATGGCATGTTATCGAATCATCCTCGGGGACGTTTCCCAGACCGTCGCCAATAGCCTATTGTGCAGCATTTGTGAGACGTAAATAGAATACCTACCTACGTGATCAACAAAATTCCAAAATACACTCTTGAAAAATTTTCAAGAGAAATATTAAATGATACCTGACTCAAATCCTTCGGGAGTTTCACAGTTGATCACCGAAGTCATGCATCACTAGCTGTGGAAGGGTGACTACTTTGATCAGCCTGCAATAGACCAAGGGTGGCGGTGTTAGACTTCATTAAACTGTTCTACTGTCAAGTGCTCGACTGTGTAGAATAGATCTTAGGGCTACCAAAGTGGGAAAGCTATCCTGTCTGCTGATGATCAAAATTGTGAGGGCATGTCTTGGCATCAACCTCAGGAATGTTTCCCAGATTGTCGCCAATTGTCCATTATGCGAGCCCTGGTTGCTTAGGGGATAGAGCGTTTGCCTTCCAATTAGGTAAACCGGGTTCGAATCCCAACAATGGCTGGTTGTTGCGAATTATGCACCGACCACGGTGCTAACGTAAAATATCCCCAGTGGTAGACGGATCATGGGTTAGAATCAGGGCCGTAACTACGCCGGGGCCCCGACGGTCAAGGGGATGTTAAGATAGAGTTGCTGAAAATTTTCTTTTTTGTAATTACGTACCTACTATTACATAAAGGAAAGGGTAAAAAACGGTATATAAGCTTTTCGCGAATTATTTCCCTTTCTCATAAGAACAAACACGCTTTGCAGAGAAGGGGAAAGGCCACAGCTGCATGTAGTTGATTGTTAACACTTTCTGTACATTGCACTTCTGGTTTACATTGTTTCCTCTACTATCTAGCCTAGATAGTAGAGGAAACAATGTAAACCAGAAGTGCAATGTACAGATCTAGCGTCAGACCCAGTGGCGTGCCAACCAGGGGAAGGCAGAGGGCCACTCCAAAATTTAAGTGATGGGGCAAACGATGCGTTTCGCCCCTCCTGAAATTTAGACACTCACAAAAATAAAGTAAAATCGGTAATTTAAAGAAGGAAAAATTTTCAATTTTGAAATAAGAAAACTTTATATTCCACTAACATTTATGTGCTTTGCCTCTTCTGATATTTAGTTATTAGCCAAGACGAAGTCCATTAAAATAGGTAATTTTAGAGAAGAAGAAAAAAAAGCTATTCTTTCTCAGCTTTAAAGTTATACATGAAGTAGGAAACTTTATTTTGTTATGGACGATTAATGTGTTTTTTGACTTTTGGAAAAATAAAGTGAAAGTGGAAAAAATATTTTAATTCCAATTTTCACTCTATTTTCTTCCGAAATAGTAATGAGGGGGCGAACATAGTGTTTCGCCCCTTTTGAAATTTCAAAGTGCTAAAAAATAATAGAAATTGGTAACTAAAAAAAATTTCATGTTTGAATCTATTTTCCAAATAGAAAACTTTATTTTCTTCTGAAATAAAAGAGAGAGGGGTGGGGAATTTGCTTCTCATCTTCTGAAATTTAGACATTAACATTAATAGAATAAAATCGAGTAAAGTAGGACATTTTAGAAGAAGAAAATTGTTTTGTTTCATAACTTCGATGATATTTTCCAAATAGAAAACTTAATTTTCCTCTTAAATTATAGTAAGGGGATAGGAAACTTTATTTTCTTCTGAGATAAAGTAAGGGGGGCTAAAATGTGTTTTGTATCTTCTGAAATTTAGACATTTGAAATAATAAAGTCTAGTATATTTTTTTTTTTAAAAAAAAAACTTTGAATCTATTTTTCAAAAAGAAAATTTTATTTTCCCCTTAAATTAAAGTGAGGGGGCGAAGAATGTACTTCGCCCCTTCTGAAATTCAGACATTCGCAGGAATAAAGTCAAGTAAAATTTATATTTAACTCTTATTTTCGACTTTAAAGCTATTTTCCAAATCGATTTTAAAGCTATTTTCAAATTGAGATGGAAGATAATGTGCGCCACCCCTTCTGAAAATTTGATATTCGCTACGGTAAAGTAAAGTAGAATTGAGAATTTTAGAAAAAGAAACTACTTTTTTTCCAATATACTAGCTATTTTCCAAATTGAAGTAGAAATTTGTATTTTATGATTAGCATTATATTTAGAGGAAAGGGAGGCTACTGTGGACATGGAGGACAGGAGTAGACAGCATGAATATTTTCCCCCTATAGTCATATTTCCTCAGTGAGATGTTGTAAATTGGTAACATTTACGTACAGTGAACCAAAAAAGTACCACCCTGAATAACTTTTGATTTTATGATCGGATCTTCACGTTCTTGGACTCCATCTTAATAATTCGAGGGTGTGACATCAAATATGCAAATTAATTAGTGCACGATATTTTATTTTAAGTTACGCAATCAGACGCAAAAACATACTTTCTCTGAATAAAAAAAACTTTTGTTCAACATATTAGATTTTCTAACCCCCGTAATATAGGAGGTAGCTGTAATCTGGGAAATATGATCCCAATAGTTGGGTCGGGTGAGCTATCCAAAGTTTGGACCCCCAAATGTTAATTTTATTTGTTTTTGTATTTCACTACAGATCGAGAGCTTTTTAAGGGAATCGAAAAATTTTTGCACACGATTATAAAATTATTTTATCTAAAGATAATTCCATGCAAAAAATAACTTTTAGTAAATATTTATTTATTTTTTATTTAATAATAGTCTGATGTTGTTGATCATTTACGTCGCACTAGTGCTGCACAATAAGCTATTGGCGACGGTCTGGGAAACATCCCTTGAGGTTTGATCCTCTGTAGAGGGGATGGCACCCCCGCTTCGGTAACCCGGCGAATTGCACGCGAAGTCGAGCACTTTATGGTAGACCAGTTTAAAGAGGACCAATACCGCACACCCTCGGTCCCTACGCAGGCTAATCCAAGTGGTCACCACCTGCACACTGACCGCAGCCAGGGATGCTTGACTTTCGGTGATCTGCTGGGAACCGTGTCTTAACGATCACTCCACTTCGGGATAATAATAGCCTGAAAATTTTTGAATCGTAAAGCATATAATTTGCTTTGCGTATCATTTTAAAGTATCTAATTCCACATGGAAAACACAAATTTGAGCGAAATTGGTTGATTAGTTCCTGAGAAATCGAGTCTTACAAGTACGACTTTTTTGAAATTTAATTTCTCAGGATTAATCGATTTCGCTGAAATTTTGCATTTTGTCATGTTTAAAACTTACAATGTTCTGTAATCCAATTTATATGCGAACAAATAACTTGTTTTCATAAATATATTCACTAACATAATACATAAATAGCTAAAATGACAGTTAGAGATGGAGTACTGAAAGTTTTTGAAAGGGCCCCCTCCAAAAATGTTTGCCACAGGGCCCCGAGGAGTGAAGTTACGGCACTGGTTAGAATCCCCTTCCCGTCAGACTAACCGTCGATGTTTTCTTCTCCATGTAACTAAAATGCTGGTTAATTCCATCGAAAAGTCCTCCATAAAGGAAAATTTCCCCCAATACTTGATCCAGGAGTTCCCTTGTCATCTGGATTGAATTCAAAATTACAAGGCAATAGAGTTGAACATTGGTAGTCGCATATCCAAAATTTGATCAGCTGCTAAATTACGGTTATCAAATAAAATAGCTCATTATGCAGCTCTAGTGCTACTACAAAACCCCCTGGAGGCGGGATACTCATTAAGGCGCACAGCATTTAGCGCTAACTATAAAATTAATATTGCTTTCATTTTAATAAAAATTTCCCAAGTTTACATCAAGTAAATTTAAGACATCTATATTTAAATAATGGATTCAATCTTACCACTATTTAAATGAAAAATATTATTTAAAAAGCAAAAATGAAAAAAAATTCAGAAACTTGTAAAAGAAATTTGTCGAGACATGGACGTTTTAAAATCTACAATTTTTCTATGACATATTTTCAAAAACTATTGGGTATTCTCAATAAAATTCGGATAATTAAGAAGACACAAAAACCAAGATACTTCATACAATAAAATAAAGAATTAAAATTATGATTCTAGTTACTTGAATCAGGAAGAATAACTTATTCTTTTAAAAGGTAAGTAGGATATTATTTGAAACATCACATAACTAATGGTACAATCAAATTAAAAACAGGTATTTACATGAAACTAAAAATTAATGCTAGTTATATTCTTTCGAACTGGATTTCGAAAATAGTTACATCTAAAACTTAATGTTCACTATAAAAAATGGCGGCAAAAAATTTATAAATTCGATTGATATATTAAATTTTGCCGTAATAACTCTTCGCCGTTTCTGGTAGCGAGTTGAAGATGTTTAGGGATGATCTTATCTTCTTGTTGTCTCTGGCAGCATTACCAGCGAACCAGTGGCGTAACGAGCTTAACTCGCTCCCGGGGCACAATACCTTTTTAGCGCCCCCTCCCCCCATTCGAGAACCATACAATATAATATGTAAAATATACTCGCAAATTAATAAATAAACAAATAAAGTAAAATAAATGAAGTCACAGGCTCAAGCTAGGCTTTAAATTTGAGACAAAAAATGTAGTTGAGAAAACAAGACTAGATTTTGAAATGTATATGGTCATCTAGAATTAGTTCAAAAGGTACCTATTATTTATTTTTCATATTTATAAAGAAATATTTTAAAAACACGCAGTTTTAAAACAATAAAAAAAGTAAATATTTATTATCTCTAAGGAGATACAAATACACTCTATAACAAAAAAATCGTAGCACCAAGAAGGAGTTGTCCGATTGAAACAAAAATTGGTGAATAGGAACACAATGTACAGAATAGTAAATGATTAAAATTTCAGAACAATTGAATAATTTATTGCAGAGTTACAGTAACAATAAGTTCAATAAGGTGTTGAGCCGCCTTTAGCCTGGATACAAGCTGCCACACGGCGTGGCATAGACCGATAAAGCTCACGGATGGTCTCTTGCGGTATTTCCTTCCAAATTCGATCCAGTTGTCGAACGAGGTCATCAACATTCCGTGCCAGATGCAATCGCCTTCCCATCATATCCCAGACATGCTCGAAGGGAGAGAGATCTGGTGATCTGGCAGGCCAAGGAAGAGTTTGACAAGCTTGCAGACAGTTCATAGAAACACGTGCCGTATGTGGCTTGGCATTGTCCTGCTGAAAAACCAGCCCAGAGAGCTGCAAAAGGAACGGTAGCAAAACAGGTCTTAGGATGTCGTCGACGTACCGCTGTGCAGTAAGTGTACATCTAATGACGACCAAAGGGGTCCGGCTGTCAAAGGAAATGGCACCCCAGACCATAATGCCTGTTGAAGGCCGGTGTGGCGTGCAATAGTGAAGGCATGATCCCCCTCTGCCCTGTGCGTTTCCAAACACGTCTTCGATGATCGTCAGGACACAGTTGGAAGCGAGTTTCGTCACTAAAGACTATACGTCCCCAATCGGCATCATTCCAGCCATATCTGTTCAAAACATTCATGCATACGAAATTTCAAAGCAATCGGATGATTGCTTCTTGGTGCGTCGATTTTTTTGTTACACAGCAGGGGTTTCCAACTGGCGGCCCGCGGGCCGCATCCGGCCCTCGAAGCCTTTTTTTATTAGCCTTTAGCCGCGGGTTTAAAGGCTAATTTTTTTATTTCTGTGAAATTTAACATACCAACGGTGCAAAAAAATTTATTTCTCAGGTTTTACATCCAAGAAAATATTTATTCAAATACAAAAATAATCGTGTATGTTGCTCTTTTTTATTTTTTATTTATTTATTTAATTGTTTTTTTGTATTTTGTGAATATAATTTAGCATGTACGTATCAGAAATTTTCTAGAAGAAATTCTCCGATTTAACTTTTTGAAACCACTCATTTTGGACGAAATTATTTACATTTGTAAATTTTAAAGCGCATAAAAGAGGGAATGAATATCATGCTTTATCTAAATTCCTTGAATTGAATATTGCATGAGCGGAAAAGAAGAAAAAAAATTAATTTCAGATGCTTGAGAATTTTTTTGTTGTTGCTATGATTTCTAATAAGTCGAAAAAAATGTTAATTTATCGCAGAATTAAATTTATAATAAAAAAAAATCTTGTCCCTGAGTTTCTGATTTAAAATAAGATTTAAAATGATACGTAACAAGCATTATTTGCAATGCTTGTAATTTTGTTTTTTAATATTAAAAAAACTTTGATAAAAATATGACAGCAATATTTAATGTTCTTTCTAACATAAAAGAGTCCTATATAAAATTTTGATAAAGTTGTGGCTCGTCATTTGATTGGTGTTTTTAATTGCGGCCCTCGGCCTAATGTAAGTTGGAAACCCCTGTTATAGAGTGTATTTAAATGATTATAATACATTAATAAAACTAATTACTATGTATAAATTTTCCTTGCTTTTGATGAAGCAAATGTACCAATAATATCATCAAAGCTGATAATTTAAAATTTTTCTCTTTCCACACTTAAAAATGCTAGGTCACTTAGGTTATCTTGTCCCATCGTTGATCGTAGATATGTCAAAATTAATTTTAATTTGCTGAATGGACACTCGCAGCTAGCAATTGATACTGAGATAGTCAGGAGTATTCGAAGTGCCACTCTCAGGTTTGGAAAATCATCTTCTCCATACGAGATTATAAAAGTAAGAAATTCTAATGGAGTTTTAGGTTCGATTTTTTTTCTACTGCGGAGTAACATTTTGCAGTCACATGTTTCGATAACGAGTTCTATTCCATTGAAATCTGTATCATAAAATTCACCCAAATTTGTAAATTTTTTTTTCAAGGACGTTATCAACATTATCCTTGTTTAATAAATTTTCAACGTCTAGTAGAAATGCAAATTTGAAATTAAGGTCACTTAATCGTGTACATATTTCTTGTTGGAGACGATCAAGAACGCTTTCCATAACGCGAGAAATTTCACTTTCTGCGGAAATACCAACATCTCTAGCCAATTCTCCGGGCATTTTGCGACGTTTACTTACTTGTACTGTTGTATCAATATCCCATTTTTCACAAAGAGACTTCGCTTTTTCTAATGCCTCTTCACAGAGCTTGTCTCGAATTTCGGCTAGTTCAGTAGTTAATGATTCAAGATCATGGAACGCTTCTCTAAAATTCTTTCCAGGATCTTTTAATCTGAGCTGCGCACGATCAATCCTCCTTAAAATTTCACACCAGAAATGAACTTAAGTTATGAAACTAAAAGCTAGTATATTTTGCAACAGAATTGTGACTTCACTTCTGGTCTCACTTGTAGTGGTAGTGTCCTCTGCTAATTTTTCTAATAGTTCTACTATATTCTCTAGTCCATCGACGATAACGCTAACCGCTTGTATTCTGGAGCTCCATCGTAACGTTGAACGTGAGAAAAATAGATATATATGTTTTCAATTATTCCAAAACATGTCACAACGATTGGATCTTGTTCAGCTGCAGTAACTCCTACTGAATTCAATGAATGGTTATCACAATTTACCAATAATGCTTTGTGATTTTTTTCCCCATTATTCTTTGTTGAAAGCCAGATGTGTGACCTGCCATCTCGGCAGCATTATTGTAACATTGTGATCTGCAGTTTGTTAATAAAATTTCATCGGAATTTAATTTTTCTAAAATTGTATTTTCGATAGAGGCTGTATCTTTATCGTGTATTTCAATGATACCCAAAAAGGATTCTTTGATGGAAAAATTTTTATGGATAAAATCAACATCTACATACCTAGCGACTTGGGACATTTATGTTCTCGATGAGAGATATCAGGAGTTAAATCAAACAAAAGTCCATAATATCAGTAAATTTGAAATATATTTTCTAGAAATCAATTATAATAAAAATAAAAATTATCCTGCAATTTTTTGTTTTGCGAACCATTTGGCGCCCCTTTGTGAGTAGCGCCCGGGGCATGATGCCCCCCTTGCCCACCCCTCGCTACGCCACTGCAGCGAACTATTTGAGAACTGGATAACTGCGGCTAGGCATACTGGAGCACCAGGACCAGAGCTCCTACTCGCTCAGCGTAACTAAGATATTAATTCTTTGGATAACTCTTTAGATGCATCTTCAAATTCTAGTTTTGCTGCCAACTCAGCCTAATTACATAATAATATACTGATGAACTTAATTTTTCTTGCAAGAAATCTATGTGTGGTTTTTTCGACATTTTCTTTGGACAAACTCTTCAATTGCATCTTTAATTCTAGTTTTGCTGCCAACTCAGTCTTATAAATTTGCAATCTTTTTAATCCTTAAATTTGTAATTTCGTATCCCTCACTTTTTATTATTCCGAAAAGGTCTATCTTCTGAGTGGTTGAATATAATATACAAAATCACTCAAAAAGAAAGCCCCATTCAGCTAGTGAGATATTAAATATATCTCGGTGTTTATTTTCAAGAAAACAAAAATTACTGAATAGTATACTATCAATTCAGAAAATAAAAGAGAAGAGGCATTATGTCATAAAGATTTTATAAACACTTTAAAAGATATAGAAACAAATATACGATACTAACACTAAATTATATTATGGTTTCTCAATAATATGCACGTAGTATTTATATTTTAAAACTGATAAAGCAATACAGAACTAAACATCTACGAAAACGAGATTGACGTTCTCTGATTGTAAGCAGACGATCGTGGTTTAAAACTCGTCTGCCTGGTTTAAACCTACCTCAGACTAGGTTTAACTTAGACAAGTCTGAACTAGATCTTAGAACCGCGTTTTTCCTTAAACTTCGTTCCTGCAGTGCAGTTTGGTTTAACTTCGCGGTTTAGACCAGGTTTAAAGTTGAACCTCGTCCTGACAATTCAGCCATAATGTCGCATGGCGACCCGACGAGCTCGATTCCATCGTAAATCACTGCTGTTTTCAACAAGAATTTCCGAATCCGATTTTTTTTTTCTCCGACAATTATTTGTTTTTCAGGAGCCATTCCTTGACTATTTTAGATTCGATATTTTCAATACTTATAACGACAAATGTGAATTCTGGATTACTTTCTGAACGGCTTCATTCCATCGTTTATTTGGTTCTTTCCACACTGTCCGATTTTTTTTTTTTTTTTTTTACTCAATACGTTATTGCGAAACTGAATAACTTTTTGACTAGCTCGATTCCTGACGTTGAAAATTTTCTGATCTCTCCCCTCCCCCTACCATTTCCAAATAGCCTTTAATTAAAGTACTCGAGATTTCGAATCGGTTATTTGAAAAATAAATTTTTGACACACTCGATTCCAACTAAATCCGCGACGTTTGTATAATACTATAGATTTTAACATGGTTTCTAAAAAATCAAAGATTTTTTAATATAATATTATTACATGCAAAATTGGAAGTTCGATTTATTGAGTGGAAGACAAATTTGATCAAATGATGGAGTTATGTCCTATTGACAATATTGAAACTGCTTGTGATAATTCTCTTAAAATACTGGAACTTTAGAATAAAATAACACATTACAAAGCTTTACTGTTATAAAATTAAAATAATATGCTTATCTGACATATTAGTGAATTTAGTTTAAAATTAATTAAAAAATTCGGTAAGCAGGTTTTGTATCCCTTCTTTTGATATGAAGCTTCATAGTTCCATAAAGCAAAACACTTGTAGTTATAATTTATTTTTAAAACTCATAATTTTTAAACTGGTTTTCTTTTATTTTTTTTTTAGGGGTTCTGGTTTTAAACTCTGCTAGTATCTTTTCCAAAATTTTGTATAAGTTTTCTTTTAAAAATGCTAATAATTTTGTAACTTAAATAACAGAAAGAAAAAATACTGTTCAGATCATTTCTCAATTATTAAGAAATTATAAAAGTACTTTTGTACCAACACTGTTTTGAATAAAGTGTGAAAGGAGAACAACCAATTAATAAGTAAAATATATTTATTGAAACTATTTTATTGGTTGGGCTGAAGGTGCAAAAATATTTCCACTTTGTTTGTTAGCAGTCCTAGAAGGAGCGAATCCAAGCATCTTCTGAATATTCTGAAAAATAAAATACTTAATTAAAAAGTGGATACTAAAAAAAAAAAAAAAAAAAAAAAAAAAAAAAAAAAAAAAACATTTTTGCAGTAGAAATCAGTACTGCTCTTTCAATTAATATTTATTTAAAATTTCACTTAAATTATTTGACAAACACCAAAGTTTAAATGGACTAAGGCAAACATAGTTAAAAAGATTATCTAACTTAAGGAAAATTATCAAATGATATCCAATAAAAGAAACAAATAGAAATTTTTAAAAGAAAACAATGAAAAATATAATAATGACAACCGAAGCTGACGTCAACAGGGGGTACCGAGGCTGGTACCTCCTGACGACATCAGCTTCGGTTGTCTTTATTATATTTTCCATTACTTTCGTTTTTAAAATTTTCTATTGGTTAAAATTTTCTAGTGGAATTTCTGCTGCATTGTGCAACTTACCTTTGGAATTATAGTTTTTAACTGCTTTTTGCATGATTTTTTTTCTCTTTTTATTACAATAAAAGAAAATAGTACATCTGTTTGATATTTTAATCTCAATTAGATTTATCCTCAATAATGTTACATTTGCACAAGCAAATCAATCAAATAGTAATTTTTGTAACATTCATAATTGATACAGAATTATATATATCAACAAAATTATTATACATTATCAACTATTATGTATATATGATAACTACAATTCAACTAACTGAAAAATTAACGGGAAAATTGTAATTCATAACTTAATGAATGAAGTAAGAATCAGTTATACATTAATTTACATGGAGGATACATAAAAACACACAGAAATTGTATACAAAACAAATATTCGAATCCATGTTAAAAACTAAATTTAAAAAAGTATTAAAATCAAATAGAATGCATTTCTTATTGAAAAACTTTATTGTGCAAATTTGCATTCCAAAACCAAACAAAATTTACATTTAATATTATTTTCCTCTAAATTCCTTGCCAAGAGATAGCTTTCACGGAGTTCGTGGGGCTGAAAAAAATTTCTGTTCGACTGTGATGTCATTCATAGAAGTGCATGGTTGGTTACCGTGATGAAGAATTTGTTGAGAAGTTAAAAAATTGCCCAGAAATATTAATGCTGATGATGATGTTAAACGCATTATTTCATATGACTACAGAAACTTTGTAGAAAAGTGTTAAAGTTTGCATTTAACATTCTTGGAATTCAAAATTGCTTACTTTTTAAACGTAATAAACATTAATAGTTTGTTTATTGTTGTTACTTAACAGTGGAAAAAATATAACAAAAATGAAAGGTACAAGATAATATAGGAATAGAACTCAGACATATAAGATCTATAAAAGGGAATTTTAAACAGTTAACATAATATTTAAAAAGAATTACTTGTCTAATGGACATGGTGCATAGGATGTATAAAAAAATGAATGAACAATCGCTAAAATCATCGCCAATTAGATTTCTATGAGATAATCCTTGAATCCATCCAATAGGGATGAAAGGTAGTTTGGCCACTACACGTCCATCAAATCTGAAAATTTAAACCACAGGTTATATTGCAAAGAAAACAAATCAATCTGAATAATGATAATCTTAATGATAATAATTCTATTTTATACAGTACAATGTAACTACAATCTAAAATCAATTCTTCATTTACTGATTTTGAAAGGAATTTTTATCCTGCCGATACTAAAAAAAATTATAATTAACCTCCGTAGGCCTATTTTCCTATGCTCTGCTTCGTAGACTGGACATCTAACATGCAAAATTCTTATGATAAATACTATCATAAATTATAAAAGAGCAGCTTTTGGGGCTTCAGGGCTCTACATACCAATGCACCCTATTTAAGCACTAAGCAAAGTGTTTTAGGGCTTTATGTATTAATGACTATTGTAAGAATACCATGTAAATTTGACTCTTAACGAACAACGTGGACAGTGCCCAAACTGGTATCCTTCTTTAAAAATTCCACAAGACAATTTTTCAACAAGATAACCTTCACTCATGACTGATTTAACACGCACTTTACTGCACATAGCAGTGCTAGCTAGTTCCCCCACTGAGGGCTTAGAGATAAATTTGGCAATTTCAGCATTCCATCTTGACAATTTCTCAGTAACAATACCACTAAACACTATCGCTCACATTTATTATTAAGCATTGTTTAAATAAAATGTAAACAATATTGTGTTCATTTATTGTAAATTTTTTCTTCTTCATTTTACGAATATGTCTATAAAATTCATAAAAACTGGAACTTCAAAACCATCCTTCATTAGGAATTGTGTGATTTATATGATCACTTACTCCACTAAATATTCTAGAAAAGTCACCTTTGTAAGCAAATATCTGGATCAAGCGGAATTTAACTCAAATATTCAAGAAAATGTTCACTGTTCAGAAAACAATAATATTAGTAAGCATTCAAAGGAAAAAATATTTAATACATTTACTCACATTGAGTTAAACATACTGAGTAGAGCAGTAAATGCAAATCCTATAGCAAACATAGATTTCATTTTGACCTATAAAGCATACAATAAATATTTACTGACAAAATAAAATAATAAAAGAACACGCATACATCAATATTGTTTTTAGTTTAGTTTTAAATTTTAGAGCTTAAGTTAATCACATTAAAAAAATGTAATTATATCTATGAGATTTAATGTGTATTGATTAAGATTGATGACAAAGGTTTAGAGAATATATGAAACCTTTATTGCTTTTGATTTATCTTAAGAAGCTTTTTAACTCGCAATCAAACTCAACTGCAGAGAGGTGTAGAAGGAGGAAAATATTTAATATACTTTTAATCGTCCTTTATTTTATTTCTTTATTTTTAAAAAAAAAAATGAATATTTGTCACTGGACATCACCAGATCAATTTTGAGGATTTTTGGCAAAACTATTGCAATACAAATCTGTAATCAGATTTTACAAAATATTAATTTAGTATTATGCATTTAGGTGGTTTTAGATTTGAGGAAAATATACATTATTGTGCAGTTTAAACGACAATAAAAATGAATTTTGAAGATAAAAAAGCAGACAAATGTACAGTATTAAATAACTTATCTATAATTACTAATCACTAAACATTTTTATACTTAAGCTTTTCATTTTTAAAAAAATAAAAATAAATTTAAAAGTTATTCAACTGAATTTTTCTTTCTATTCTAACAAAGTGACGACTTTACTTCCAATGTTTTATAAGTATTGTGTTGTAGAATCATCAAAAGCTTGTTAAAAATATAAAGTGAGAAAACATATTTATTTATGATTTTCATATGACTTTTTACATTTGCAATATATCTTTGAAAAATGTACACATAATTAATAAAATTTTGAATAGATATTTTCTTATAACATTAGCTAAATTTGAGTTAATTTTATAGGGAATTTAGTAGTATTTCTTTATTTCAGAATTGCAAAAACCAATATGGAAATTTTATTTCCCTCAGAATTGCAGAAATAAAGAGATATTTTCACTCTTCCCAATTATTTCAATTATTATTATAAGTAATTATTTGAAATGCTTAAAAGATTAACAATATTTCATTCTGAATAGTATTACAATTTTAAAAGACTTATAACACTTAACAGTAATTAAGCTATATCTTTTTCTGAGGAGGGAGGTCTAGTGCATTTAGTTTAAAATATTTTATTATTTTGGAAAATTGAAACAGTCAAACAGTGCAGAAAAATAATTGCAGAAATGCAAAGTAAGAAAATAGTATTAACATAACGAAATGAGAGAATGAAACAGTGTTTTATCTAGAAATCAATCAATTTTTCTTTACTATTCTCGTAACAAGCTTAAAACTTTTTGAAATTTAACGACTGATTTCTTATAAATGAAATCTGTTCAAAAAGTATTGAACCACAATTTGAATAAAGTTTTGATGCAGGACTTAACTAATAGTTGATATACCCTAGTACTAGGATGCACGATAAATATTTTCAATAACTTCAGTACCACTCAGTCAATGCTTCAGCATTAAACAGTAACCACTAGTAAATAAGAGCTGTGGGATTTTATTAAGGGATAAAATCGTACAAGAAATTGAGCATCATAATTGCATGAATTTTCCTTTTGTGCTAATTTATGAAACCTGGCATACATAATCTCTTAACAATATAAGTGAGTATATTACTTTCAAAGTTCCAATCCCCCCCTTTTTTTTTCTCTTCATATTATAGCTCACAAATAATAATATATTTCAAAGTAATAGCTAGTTCTAGTGTTTGTAATTATTATCAAAAGAAGTATTCTGACTTGTAAATGAGAAACTTTCAATACATTTTCTATATGATGTACAAATAAAAAAATGTGATATTATAAATATACATTTATTATTATAATAATTATAAACATAATTTCTATAAATACAATCAATATGCGAAAGTTTTACAAATGGAATAACTAATTTTAATAATGAGACATATTTATTTTAATTTAGCACAATATATTATTTAAAAATTACTTAGCCAGGAGGAGATAAAGTTGAAAAACATAGAATTTTACTTACAAGAGATAGATCTCTATTGTTATTTTTCAATTTTTCTTCTTCTCGTTCTAAAACAGACATAAGGAAAATAGAGTTTTAAAAAACTGTTTGATACTTATTCATTAATGATGCTAGTACAAAGAAGAAAAAAACAAAAGTTCTTAATAAATTTACAATTAATAACATAACATAAAAGGCAAACAAAATTTTTATTACAAAAGCAGAATTTGAAAGAGAAAAAGTACTAATAGAAAGTTGTACTTCTTAAAAATAAAACACATCATTGTACAGTGCACAAAAAAATAAACGTACCACCCAGAATAACTTTTGATCTAATATGACTGATCTAACGTAGAGTGACTTCAATTATGTTAATTAATTAGTGCAGATGATATTTTAAGATACGAAATCATATAGAAAAACGTACTTTCTCTGAATAAATATACCTTTTTTCGGCAGATTCAGATTTCTGATCCTCTAATCATAGAGAATAGCCATATTCTTGAAAATATGATTTTTAAGCAAATCGAAAAATTTTTGAAATATTGAGAAAATTAAGAGTTTTTAACATCAAATAAAAAAAGAACCTTTTAGGGCTTTTATAAAATTAAAAAAATTAAAAAATGCTATACACCCTGATATATGAACCCTTTTTTTTATTAGTTTAAATTATTTAAAACCTTTTTTTTCTTAAGTGTGCAAATTAGTTTTAGTTGAAAAAAACACTGTAATACACCAAATTTTTTATAACCTCTACTAAATATAATTTGAATAGTACAATACTACACAAACATACCAATTTTTTTCTTTTGTTGCCGATCGACTGTGTCTCCATGAACTTCTTTCTTTTTCTCCACTGCAAATAAGTGAGGAAAAAAAATAGTAGTATTGAAAATTAAAATATGCATAAAGATTTATGAAGCAAAAGAAAAAAAAAGCTGAGGATGTTCCCCCAATCTCTAACCTAATGCTTACAAGATCTTAAAACTTAAACAAAATGTTTGATTAAAATAATATTAAATTTTTGATTACTTACATCGTTTACTTTGTCTTTCTACTTCTGCTTTAAGCTTTTGATACTTTTCTGTCCTATACACCATAAGCCATGTTAAGCCTTAAAAAATAGAAAAAAATATACTTAAACTGGAAATCGAAACATTATATAACATAAACAATATTCCTTTGAATAATTTTAATGGTTTATTATGGTTAGAATTACTCTTCTGCTCTTTTTATTTCCTAGACAACCTGATACCCATGATATGAAACACATTACTGACAGTTTAATAAAATTGTATTATCGTAAGACTCTGAACGTGTTTGATCAAGCCACTCATAACTCTAAACAAACATTGACTAGTAATCAAAACCAAATTTCCTTTACAGTTCGTAGATCAAATGTTAGATATTATTGACACGCTTGATAAAGAAGTGCGTGTCTACACCTGAAAAATTCATAAAATATCCTACAAGTCCCCAGATTTGATATATCAAATACCAAGTTATCATGATTCGTATTTATACAATTGAAAAACTAATATTGCGATTTGTATTTAAAATCCAATATCACGATTCACATTCGCTATTTTAATATGAAACATTAATTAACATGATTTAAAAGTTGCACGTTAAATTTGTATTATTCCTATTTAAAAATTACATATCACAATTTGAATTCAAGCAATTTAAAAATCAAAAATTGTGATTTACATACACGTGTATTTAAAACTCAATATTGAAATTCATATTCAAATGTCTCTAAAAGTCAATATCATGATTCATATTCAGGGGATTTTAAAATAAAGCAGCATGATTTGCATTCACATGATTTTAAAATTGAATTCATATGCACGGGATTTAAAAATCAATCACCAGGCTTCATATTTACAAAATGTTTAAAAGTCAAACATTTCGATTCATATTCACGTGATTTCAGATGCCTCATAAAAAGCTTTTTCTTATTCTGATTAGATATGGTTGTAGATAAATTAAATCTTCTATTCATTGTATATAAAAGAAATTTCTCGCAAATTGCTTTTGATGATGTGATCGTAATTATTTAAAAAAAGAGTAAAGGTGACACATAAGTTTTTTAAAATACAATTGATTTATATTAATAACTTAATTTTACCTTCATTTGTTTAATATTTAATTAAATCGAGTTACATTTCCTCATTATTAAATGTAGTTCAATATTCTTTAAGGCTACTTTAATCCTGATTGACACCAGGTAGAGGTAGATGAAAATCTAAACTCATGACAGAAGGCAACAAACTAGAAGGGTATAACAAGTAATTACCCTTAGACAAACCATTACACATCGGCTTCTACTTTTTAGACAAAAGCTTAGGCGATTTTAGTTTGTGCAATCAGGTACCAGAATGGAAACCTTCCTCATTATCAGAATTTGCATATTGGAATCTCCTTGTACCAACAATTGCCAAGGCACCAAAGAAATTAAAAATAAAAAAAAACTAAGGTGAGATTTGCCATGGTTATGGCAACAATTAATACATTTTGAGTTTGTCTCCTTAGGGAATGATTTTAATAGCCAAAACTTGACGTTTATTTTGGCATAGATACTGATAAAGAAATTGCCCCAGATTTGCCAATTAATCCTCCTTACCAGTTGTAGCATTTAGTAATAAATACATACTAGTGATAAAAAACTAATAATTTAGAGCAGTGGTTCTTAACCTTTTCAAGCCGCGACCCAAATTTGAGAAATATGCTCATGTCGCGACCCAAAAAAAAGTCAACATTTTTTCATTGCTTTATTTTAGATCGTATTTTTAAAAAATCTTCAATCCTACGATGATGATTTTTTTTTTAACTTACAAATTTTTTATTTATTTTTTTAATAATAAAGATAAGCAAAAGTACTTTTCGATCCAGCGAAAATTTAATTAATAATCAAGTGTTTTTAATAATTTTTATTGACCAAATTAAAATATATTTATAACTTTTTGAAAATAATTGACATTTTAACTTATTCCTAAAAAAAAAAAGAAATATCAATACGTATCTTAAGTCTTTTAAATTTTAAATGCAATTCATACAGTTTTTAATGAGAACTTTGTGCTTGAATACATTTTGAAAGAGAGGGCCCTTATGTTAATTCTTTTTCACTTTTTCATTTTATTTTTTATTTTAAACATTAACTACTAAGTATCTTTTATTCTTATATTAATTTTGCACATTGATATGCTAAACTAATTTTGAGTCATGTGCCTTTTTTAATTATTATGAACGAAGATTAAGGGTATAGAGTTACGCAGGTACCTCATTAAGTCTAGGCTGAGTAAGCCACAATGACTTCTTCTAGGAGGTGTTGGTATTACCTATTATTTGGTTCGACTCAGCATGACCCAAGAAATATGCTTCGCGACCCAATTTTGGGTCGCGACCCATAGGTTAAGAACCGCTGATTTAGAGGACAGGTTTATAAAAAAGGGAAAAATTCTTATCAATTTAAAAATAAGAAAAATAAAAGAATATAACTTATCAATTAACTTAGGAAACTTTAAAAATTTTCTTCCAAAAGTTTAGTAATGCACAAATTGGTAAATCGAATTTATTTTCCTTATTTCAGAGAAATAGGTAAAAGTTAGCCACTACTAAATTAAATTAGATACACTTTGACCCACATATCTCAGCATAAATATCTTTTGATATTAATATGACAAACAAAAACTTAAGCAAGAGAAACATTTTACTAATCAAGAAAAATAAGCTTTACTCTTCGTTTTTTAAAGCTAAACATAAATCGTATATATCTTAATACATCAAAAAATTATTTTTAGAAAAAACTTTCAACAAACCTTCACCCAATAAAGCAGTAAAAATTGAAATGCACAAAATTACAAAACTGTCGTTCAACATGATTATTTTATGCTTGCAGCAAAAAATTTAACAAACCGAAACCAAACAAACAATCAACAAATTGACATAATCTACTAGAGAGAAGAGAGGAATGGCATTAAATTTTAATAAAAATCAAATGAATAAAAATCATTTAAACATAAAGACGGATATGGATTAAAAAGTTTAATTCGTTTCTGAAATTCAAGACTATTTTATTGCAGTTATTAGAGAAAAAATTAAAACTGAAAAAACTGTATACACCTAGTCCAGTGGAAAATAATTGTGAATTGTTGAACTATCATGACGGTTCGAGATTAATTTAATTCTTATTTTTTTATTAAAACGTTTTAGAAAAATTATCTTATTAAAAATACGAATTTTAAAAGCCTAAAAAGTAAGTATTTTTTTTAAAAATAATTTAACACCTTTTGAACTTCATATTTAAAATTACACATGTTGCTTCTAAACTCAGAGCACTAAACCTCACCTCACATGCTATTTCGTTTGTTTATAAAAATTTTAACATTTAGAAATTTTTAATGAGCTATTTTTAATTGGATTCTGAACAATTAAATAAGGTTTTTACGACCTTTAGTTCCGTTTTACTCTTTTTATCTAATAACTTGCAAACTGTAAGATTCGAAGCAACTAATGAGATATTTTTTATTTTAATTGAAATTCCTATTATACTTATTAGAATAATTGTCATTCATTAGTAAAATAACTTTTTTTTTCTTTCAGCATCTTTGAAATTCAACCAAGATTGAATTTTTTTCAGCGAGAGCAGACTAAATTATTTTAGACTTCTGGGAAGGGTGCTTCCTGTGACGTCATCTTCAGGTTATTAAACGCTTACGGGAGAAAAGAGAGTTGTTGTTCGCCATTTTGGAATTGGAAAGGTCCCTTAAAAATTGGACCTATTTGAACTAATTGTCACAATCTGCCGCCATCCATCCCTTGCACCTAAATCTAAGCTTTACCGTTATTATTATTTAAAGAAACCCATTTGGACGGACCGAGGTAAGATGCTATTTTAATGCCCTATGAATTATTGTTATGTTTATAATAGCTTAAACCGATCATAGTAAACATTTGGTTTATACTACGTAAAATTTCGATATTTCAGTGAAATAAAAGTAAATATCATGATATATTATTCTTATAGTGCTTTAAATATTTGATATTTTCTCTTTATGTCTAGTAAAAGTCTTTCTATTACAATAAAATAACATTTGTTGACCCTCCTACTACGCAATTAGCGGCTCTGTTTACTATTGTATTAATACCTGGATTTGTAAATGTTAATAATTAATATTAATATGATCAAGGTTCTTAACATGTATTTTCAATTTTATATTGCATTTGTTAAAATATATGTAGATGATTTAAATATTTGAGTACTTAATAGATGTTGTTTAGGCTTATTACTTTCTCTGTCTTTTATTAGCTTGACAGTTATAGTTTCGATCATCATAGTTTACGTTTGCTGAAGCCATTAATATCGTTCCGTGTTCTCAAATGTATAATTATACACTGCTCGATTAAACAACAATAAACTATTTATTACATTTAATAACAAAATATTTCGCCAAAATAATAGCTCTTGATGAGTGGAGATCTAGCTATTTTTTAACAGTTTTTGTCCTGTATGTGACAAATTTAAATTGTACTCTTTAATATCAATCTTAAGTGTTTAATTGTAAATTTAAGGTTGCGATTATTTATGTTTTACCTGTCAAAAATTATAGAAAATATGTTGGCTAACACTTGAATGGTGAATCTATTGACACATTTTTAATTTTGTAATTTATCTAGTTTGTTTCAATTTGTGCACTAAAAGCTATTCAACTGTGATGTAACTTTTCTTTAAAATTTTCATTAGTTTGATCTAATGGATATGTTTGTTTGATGAATTTTATATTATTCAAATTTACAGTTCTCCATAGCTAAATGTGTTTTATTTGAGGTCAATTGGGATTTTTTTTTTACCAAGTTGGGTAATTTTTACTAGTAAATACATATTAGGTTTTTATTTATATTCTTAAGCAATGGGATCTTTCCTTTACCTGGATTGTGGGATTCAAAATTGCAGTTGTAATACCTTGAAATTATAGAACATAGTATAAAATTAAATTTTGTGATTGTTTTGTACGTTTTAGAAATAGCATTAACTTATGAATTGTATGATAAGTATAAATTTTAAAAATCAGAAGATGGATAACAGATTAAGAAATGAAATTTAAATGTAAAGAGATCAGATTGAAGGATGAACAGGAATTCTACTGATACCACATCAAATATTAACCATTTTTTTTTTTTTGAAATTCTTTATTTTGTCTAACATTGAATAGAGTAATTATCAATGAGCATAGTAATAGATTCATAACAATGTAGTGAATTCATATTTTTAAGGATCTGCATGTAGTAAAAGGGAACCAAATATTCTGAAGTTCTGGATACAAACTTAAACTTTTTTTTCTTAAGGAAGAATAAAGCCCATGTATGGTTTTTCACAAAAAACCTTATTTTGCCCCGGAATTAATGGTGTACTTTACAAAAAGACCCACTTTTGCCCCAAAAGAAATTTTCTTTAATGTATTCTATGTGCATACTTATACACTACACGTAAGAGTAAGATTTTCCAAAAAAATATGTTCTAAAAAGGACTAAGAAGGGAAACAATTATGATAATTTGTCATTTTCTGCCTAATGATTTACAGCTACTTTAATTTTACTGTCAACTGTACTTTAAAAAATCTTTTAGATTCACCCATGGTGCTAAGATATTTCCAGTTCACACCAAGTGTAGTAAAACAGAAGCTACTGTGCAACATTTGATTTACTGCGTTGGCTTGGTACACGAGGAACTTGTGAGCTATGTGTATTTTATAGGTATTGGAGGTAAAGAACCCGTGACTCTGATCGGATTAAGTTAAGAGGGTTGAGTATCTTGCTGCGTTCAATCTTTGACATTAATACCGATGCATAATTTTACATACAGACTAACAGATATATTCTTAAGATTTAAATTTTTTTAATTAAACTGAATTAACTGAAGACAGGGTTCAACAAAATTGCGTGGATTGTCGCAGTTATTTGTTTTTGAGTTAAATTATACTAAAATAATAGATGCTAGTTACAGTTTTATTGACACCTGGGATTAATATAGCTCTATCAATTATTTTCATAATTTCTTTTAAGTTTTAAAGATTGGCCTTTTGTTTGCAGCTATAAGATTGTAAATTGCACTTGAATGTCGTTGATTTTTTATTAGATTGGAATCAGTATTTTGTAATTTATCATGTAATGCATGTTTAAAAGTAAATTTTTTGTATTCTTTAGGGAGCGGACCGTTCCCTGGGTGCAGTGCTCTGTACTCAATGACTTCTTCTGATCAGCATGTCTGCAGTTTCGGGGCTAAATGCGAAGGCGGAGAAAGGAAGGTCGAAGTATGTTGCTTTGGATATAAATAGTATCTATAAAGGAAAAAGTTTGGAAAATCCTAAAGCTACCGGTAAGTTTTACATTTATAGTTTTTTTAACTTTTAATAAGTTTTTTTCGTAGCTTTACATATATGTCCAAGACTATCTTATCTTCATTTCCAATACAAATGTTTATCTATGGAATAATTTGCTTTTTGTACTTGAAAATAACTAACTGTAGGATAATAGATTGCCATAAATGTGAGGATAGGTTGCCATAAATGTGCGGTAGAAAAGTTAATCTAGTTTAATCCCAAGGATGACTGGAAATAAGATATGCTTGTCAATAAAAAATTTCGTTAGTTTTGTAGTTGAAAAAAAAAGTTTGTTTCAAATGTACAGATGCAACCTTTTTTTTTCCTTCAAAAGGACAATGTGTGAATGAAGAAAACAAATCTGGTTAGATATAATAAAAGCACAATGGAGTACAAAAAGTTGAAAAAGAAAGACCAGTGTAGCAACTGGAATGACTATGGCTGAAAGTGGCAAATAAGGATAGAGTACATTTCATTAAGAGTCTTAAAGCAGTGCAAAACTTAGATCATTAACGAGACAAGTGGTATTTTATCAATGAAAGAGCATCAAGAGTATATTGTGTCAGGAGTGAAAAGAATTTTGACTGAGTAATTTTGGAATTGCACTGTATTGTACCATCTGCAAGTTTTTATAATTTTAATCAATTTTTATTATATGTAATGATAAAGAAAGTCTCCTCAAAATTAAAATGTAAATAAATAGCTTAAATTTCTTTTTAGAAACCATTTTATAATTGCATAGTGAGTTCTGTATGAGTGAAATCTTTAAATTGCACTACACCAGGGATGGCGAACCAATGGCACGCGTGCCATTTATGGCACCCGACACAATATTTCGGGCACGCCACCGATCACATTTCTTATTACACTATGAAGCATATGTAACAATTAAATTAAAATTCTTAAAAAACACACAAAATAATAAACAATTATTAATAAAAAATTAACAATTAATGCTAAAAACACAATTAATAACCATAAAAAACAAGCTAACAATAAATAACTTGCAAAAAAATTATCAATCCTGCTTAAACTAACATCTTACAATCTAATATAAATTATTTGTCATCTAATCTGCAACAAGAGAAGTGACACTGATGCTACTTTAAGTTGAATTACGCGTATAACTGAGACATTGCAGAATGTTTTTTTTTTTCAATGTAAATAAAGAGTTTTGAGTTGATAGTATTTAGAATTATTATTTTCCCAATAATCACGAAGTCAAAATTATTTGACGGCACGTTGGTGTATAATGGTTTGCCACCCCTGCACTACACCCTAAATATCTCTATTGGTAATTTTTTTCTTTTAAAAAAAACTTATCTGAACTGTACTAAATGAAATTTTAATTGGCTCATTTTTATAATTAACCTTAAAGAACTTTAATAAGAACTATGTGTCACTATTATTTCTCTTTTGCAATCCACCGCTATTTACTTTTTTCTTGGGTAAAAAGTCCAGTTTATATGTTAACTGTTTAAAAAGCTATATTATTCAGATATATTCATCTTTCTAATAGCAAGGTAGGTATGCAGAAAGTTTGCTATCAGCTTTTGTAATATTTCTTAAGGGAGGGGATATACCTTTTGTTATCAGTAACCGAATTTAATTTCCGATAACATTTATCTGGAATTTTAAAATGTGTACGTACATATTATTTTTTATCTTATTTGTAATCACAATTCATGGTATGTTTAAACTTTTGAAGGTTCTTTATGTTACGAAAATGCTTTTAATGTTTCTCTATAAGTTGCTACAATTAACAACTATTTTATTTTTCTAGTTCAACCTAAACATGGATTGCAATCACTGGGGAAAGTGGGAACTGGACGGCGTATGCCACCTCCTGCTAATTTACCAAGTTTAAAAAGTGAAAATAGTGGAAATAATCCAAATATAAGCCTTGTTCCAAGTGGCGGTCAAGGATGGGGCAGTACCACCAAAGAGAAAGGCAAACCAGAAGAGACCAATGGAAGTCAGCAGCCATCACCGCAATCGCAGCCAGCCTCTTCGCTATCACAAACAACACAGAAAGTTAGTATTTTAAATTAAGTTCAATATATATTTAAATGATTATCATTGATTCATTTAAACATGATTAAAGATCAGATATAGGGCTGAAAAATGAAAGCTACTTAACTTTCTCTTTTCAGCTTATTGAAATGAATTAATACTGAAATGAATAACTAGAAAACCCGTGTTCTTTTGTGTACTGTTGGTACAACAAGTGTACCACAATAACAAGCTTTGGCATGCTAAGCACTATGCAAATGATTAAATAAAATTTTAAGCATTCTGAATCACCAAGCAGAAAAAAGATTTGTTCTAAAATAAAATAAATTCCCTGTTTAAAATATATTTTAGGAACTTAATCAAAACATTAGGAAAATATTTTTTTAAAAAAATATTACTTTTTTGCTTCTTTTTCCATCTGCACAATTATAACTGTTAAGTAGTCCTATTTATTGGTAGATGAAACATACTGAAATTAAATGAAAACAGAATTGTTACAATCTGTTCCTTTAGTTAGGACAGGGTGAAGACATGCATCATGCAGATGAGATACAATTCCATACCCACAAAAAATAAATATTTTGCTTTCTTTATACAGAATCAAACAATTTCCAATTTTTACCCATCCAAATCAAATCAAGTTAATATGGCAATGATAAAAATGCCTGAATAGTATTGTAATACTTTTTCTCCTTTCAAATTCTTGATATATACCTTTTTTTAAGAAAAAAAACAACAACAAAGCTTTAGTATGTAGCAATATTTTATACTGCATAGCAGTTCAATGTAAATTATTTGAAATATTTTTCATAAACAAATTTAATATTAGATACAACTATCAAGACATGATAAACCTTTGATTGTTTTTAGTTAAGTTTTAAATAAATGTTACTTTTTATTTATTTTTAAACTTCCATTGATCATAAAATGTGATGTAATTATTATTCATATGTACAAAATTATCTTCAAATTTAATTTGAGGCATTTAACAAAGCAGATTATCCATATTTTTGCTTAAAAATTAATGATTAAATTTATTTATTCTACATCAATAATATGTATCATAACATATTTATTATATTATTGGCTTATTTATTTTATGATTAAGACTAATCTATCTTTTTATCAGACAAGTACAACAAACACAGTTGCAACTTCTGGAGTAAACAAAACATGGAGCAGTATAACACAAAGCCAAGAGGATGGTGGTCAAGAACGGAACTTCTTGGGCCAGCAGTCGCCATTTTTTCCTCAGGAATTCCCCAAGTTAGCTGGTGGAGATGCACCAACAGAAGGCAATCAGAAATCAAGTGTAGATTCCCAATATGGACCAGGACCAAGTCTGAGACCTCAAAGTATGCTCTTAGATGCTTTATCGTGAATTATAGAATTTCATAAAATGTAGTTACACTTGTGTGTTATTTCCTTAAATTTTGGAAAGAATATAATCTTTTTTTCCTCTCCTTAGCGGAAGGCAGCTGGGGAAGAGGCACACTGCAACAGCCACCAGCTGGTTCGGTCGGAAACCAGCAACAGAGCAGTGGCAGTGGCGTGAACGGCCCCCAGCAACCTTCAGATTCCCAGCCTTTGTCTTCACAGTCTCACATACGAGATCGTCAATATCCTGCTCCTAGAGGTGCCCCTATTGCGGGTGGCAACATAGGAAATGTTCCTTCTGGCTCTACCTCTGGTGGACCACCTATTGGGCCTGTTCCGTCTCCAGGACATGCCATGGGAAGTCAAATGGGCATGCCTCCACAGTTTAGAGGAATGATGCCCACTTTTGTAAGTCTTTAAATTTAGTTTATATCTTAGCAATTTGAAGTTTAAATTATTTTCCTTAATTTAAAGTCGTTTTCGATAATTTTATGTAAGTGGAAGTAGTATAAAAATGTTGCTGAATAATGTTAATTTTGTATAATTCATTGAAAAAAGCCTGATTGAATACATTTATAGTATTTAATCAGACTTTATAATTTTCTGCTTAAGACTTGAGTGATTTATGAGTTGAATTGAAACATTTAAAATATTTACTTGAGTATTAATTGATGTATCCAACGCAAGTAAACAATGCAGCAACCTGTGACTAAAATGGTCTACAAGAGCTGTCTATTTTTAGAGCTATCTATTTTTTGCATTGTGTTGGAGAAAGATAGATGGACAAAGCCTCTTTTAGGAAGCTTACTGTACTCTGCACTAAGTGAGCTATTCAAGCTCTGGAGTTGTGTATAGCTACATTTATTGTCATTACATCATTTTATTTCCTTGTATGTATTTTAATTTTCTTATGCATTGTTAAAGAATTAAGCGAGACCATAAGCATTCGAAAATTGATTCAATTTTTTTAAGTTTTATTTATTTCTTAATCTATCATTGCATTCAAATTACATTTATGATAAATTATTTCATTCTGTATAATAAACATGGGTTATATATATTTTAGATGTTAGGACGTAATTCTTATCCTTCTGGATACCCTTCAAATTTTACTAATGTACCACCTGCTGCACAACAAAACTCTCGTCCACCCTACCCTTACTCAGATAACAGACGACCTCAACAAGTACGCCCTCTTGCCGAAGAAGAGGCATATCAACGCCCTGCTGCAATTATCACTGAAAAAGCTCTGAAGGGATTTGATGAAATACTTCAAAATGACACACAAGATACATGGGCAACATCTCATGGTGAAATAGATTATAAGTAAGTTTTTATTGTACTGAAATGGATTTTATTGACCTAATTTCTTTTAAATAATATTAATTAAAAAACGGACCTGAATTAATAATATAATAAAACACTTGTACACCATTTCAACAGTATACCTGTTAAAAATATTTTTTTTAAAAATAAAGCTTAAATTTTTATTGAAGATGTTAAGCGTTTTAATTAATCTACATGTTAATGAAATTTTGCTATCTTTAAGGGTCATCTCCGTAATTTCAAAGATTAAAAAATTTATGAGTATCTTTTTGTGTATTAATGTCTCATAGTATGCTCACAAATTGGCTTTGACAATTTCTGAATTCAATCACATGTCTGATAATATATATGTTTATGCTAACCATTTTTTTTTAAATAAATTTTATACATTTTTATTTTAGTGCAAAATTAGTCTTTAGTGATGATGAAGATACCCCTGTTAATCAAAAAAAGGAAAAAAGGTATTCATTATGAGAATATTTTACTTATGAATATTTTATCTATCTCCGTTAGTGACTTATACATTTCAATTATTCTATTCTTCTGCAGGGATGGTGATGATAAGCCATTGAAAAGTCATAGTAGTGTCAAAAATGAAAAAGATAGAGAGAAAAAATCTGAACGTGACAGGGAAGGTAGACAATTGCGTGAATCTGATTGGAGTAGAGAAAACAGAGGAGATAAAAAAAGTGAACAAGATGCTGATTGGAATTTCGAGCGTGGTGATGGTTTTGAGAAAGAAAGGGTGAGTTATATCATTTATTCTTAGCATACTTTATTTAGCCTAGGTTTATGTGGAATTTTTTCAAAACTATATAGGATACTTTATTGTTGCATGCTTGAGCTGATTTTTTTTTTTTACCCTTTTACTTGGTTTCAAAATTTATTGAGTATTGAAAAATTTTCTACATACCCAAATGGTATTTAAATTTAGCCTCATCGCATTTAAGTGAATGTTTAAATACTTTTAATGGAATTTTTCTAATACAGTGTGAATATAAGTGTACAAATAAGTGTGAATATCCCTTTTCCTCTGTTTTTCTTATGAGTACTATATTGAAAACTGTTTTGCTATTTGAATAGGCAACCAAGTCGTAACCTGAACTCAGTTTAGTACCTTAATGGAGTCATTCTTTACAAATAGGCTGATTAAGTACCTGTCAACCCTTAACTGCTTTAAAAAATAAAGTTAAATGAAAGTATTTTTTTTAACTTGTCTTTAAAAAAAAATAGAATCAATGTTTTATAAATGTCTCTTTTTTTTTTTACTGTAAAGGGATAATAGTGAAAAAAATGAGAAAATAACATTGTTTCTTAAGTATATACCCACAAATAAAGTTATAATAACAAATAAAATTAAAATAACAATCTATATTTTTGAACTGTCCATTAAGGCAGTGTTTCCCAAACTTATGATTTTTGTGTACCCTTTTTAAATTTTTCATAAAGCTCTGTGTACCACTAATAAAAAAATGAATGTATTTTTCACTGTAAAAAACTGCACCAAAGTAAAAAATCACTTCTGGCTGTTGACACCACTAATTTTTAACTGTTAACTCTTCAAAAAATAGTCAATAGTAAAATAGGTAATCGTAAATTTTCATGGCTAGCTTTGTTTTTAAATAAAATTTTATGAAATTATAGTTTTTGCAAGATATTTCGCATAAGAACACGTACCCCCGTTAAACTGTTCCCGTACCCCTGGGGGTACGCGTACCACACTTTGGGAAACACTGCATTAAGGGGATGCTATAGCAATTATTAGTACATTTTTAGAATATAAATTAGCTTCATGAATTACAAAAGTACCATCCTTTCAATGAAATTTACTTCTTGAATTTATTTCCATAAATAAAGTGTGTTCTGTAACTATGCTGTCAAAGACTATTTAAAATGCTTATTAAAAATATTTTTGAAATTAAATGACCTTTATTATTTTGAAAAAGGGAATGGCTGCCGCCTTAGCGCTCATCCAATTGTTCATCCATTGAGTTATACTCCCATATTACTGTAATTTGCCTTGCAGTTTTATCAGAATATGTTGTTAGAACTTAACACTATTTCTACTCAAATAATAATGCCCTCAATCTGAAGCATTCTAAATAGAATTGACACAATGTCGCTATTGGAAGGCCGAAAAAGCCAAAATAACTTAATGCATACAACAACGCTGCAATTGTTAATTTTAAAAGATAAGAAATAAACAAGAAAGGCATTGTAAGAAATGTTTTGTGTATTGTCAGGTGGTAATTAAGCGAAGTAATGAGATTTCACACATTTAAGGGTTTCGTGGGTCAAAAATATTTATTTTAAGACATACTTTAAACTTACGAGACAATGTGATGAAGATATCTTCAAACTAATCAAATAACTCTTTTTAAAAAATTTAAATATCCCTTATTTACATAATTTTAGCCTATTTGAAGAGAATTACTCTAGGTTAAAAAAATTAAAATAAAAGCAGTGGTATAGAAATGTTATAATTATTTATTTAAGAAAAAAACAATAAAAAAAACTAATTTATATGGATTTCAAGTTTATATTATTGTCACTGCTGAATTTATAATTACTATCATTAAAAACTTAATAGACATTGGTTCAGTCGTAGGAAGGAATTAGTATATTTTTTCATAAACATTGTTATAATTTGAGTTTATAAAAACCCCTATTGTTTCTTGGGTTTATAAGTGTCCCCAACCCATTTTAAATAGGATGAAAGGTGGAAGTCTTGGAACCAACCTTCTCAAGGTAGGTCATCTTCCATGAGTAATATGGAAATGCAACGCCAGTGGCAACCTAATCAACCACCCCAACGACCGTTTGACTACAGGGGCCCGCCACCACAGCCTCCTGGCTCGGCATATGCCTCTCCCCATGCAAGAATGGCAGCTGGTCCAGTACCTCATATTCAAGTAAGGACATAGTCCTTATAATTATTTTAGAAACAGATGTTGATACTTTATATGGTTCACAAAGTAGAGTTGTAATGTATTTATTCTTTTGTCTATAACCTACCTATTAAATAAAGTTGCTTTATGCCAATAAAAAAATTTCATTGCACCTAAACTAAATCTATACAGACAGATTATTTAAAGTAAAGTATTAGTTCATTTTTGTTTTGGATTAAATAAAATATTGAAATAATTATGTCTCAGTATAAGGATCATAGTTTAGCCTAAGTCTGATGAAAGTCATATATATATTTTTTTTCTCTGGCATTAACCACACTGTCTGGTTAAGATCAAAATTATGTGGTATTTCTACTAGATATTTTTCTCTAGTGTAACCTGAATTTATTATGGTATGGGTTTTAAATTCCATAATTTAAAACATCACAATATCTAACGCACTACTGTTTTCTAGAAGACTAGTGGAGTTTACCTTTTTTTCTGGTTTACTGGTTTAATCTAAATTCTCTTGGTTTTTGCGCACTCTAGAAAATTTCTGATAATTAGGAGATTTTCTGTAAAACTAATTAGATTTCATCAACTATTTGCTTGCTTTCTTCGTGTTTTAGTATTTAAATAAGTATTACTGCTAAATAATGAAGTTAGCCTCATTTGCAGTTATCTATGTGAAGTTTTTTTTTTATTATCTAAAATGTTTTAAATATCTCTTGTTGTTCAAAACTATTGACAGAATAAATATATTTTGCATTCTAGTTCATTTGATATCAGTCCCGAATAGAGATTATTGCAGTCATTTTATTGCTTGTAGTGTAATATAGTTTTTTTATTTTGACTGCAATAATCTCTAAAATTACCTGTGTCTAAAATATTTCTTATTATAGTTATGAAATTTACATTATTTTGTACTGTCTTTCATTTCCCTGTAGGCAGTTATGTTAATGAGTAATGAGTCATGTATGTCAAAACTAAATTATTGTCACTAATGAAATTTTACTAATTTTTAAATGAGTCAAAATATAGCTCTCCAAAATCCTAAAAGAAAGAAGAAATTTGAATGTTTCAGATATAAAATCATTTCATTATGTGGCACAAAAGCTATTAATAAATATGATTTTTTTTTATACTTACTTGAAGCTTTATTTTTAGCATGGTAGCTACCCACCTCCTCGCCCTGCAAGGCCTGGTGGACCACGTTCATCAGTAGCTGATGATGATGAAATGTGGCGCCAACGAAGAAAACAGCATACTGAAGAAATGACAATGACTGTTGAGAGGGCAAGGCAAAGGAGGGCTGAAGAAGAGAAACATTATGAGCAAAGTAAACAGTGTGCACAAGAAAAAGCAAAGACATTTGAGAAGTGTGATAAAGAGAAAGATATAGACATTGATGAAACTGATAGGTCTAGGCATAGTAGTGAGAGTCGAGATGACAAACCACCTAGCCGCGATGGACGTGACAGAGATCGTTCTCAACCAAATTATCAGGTACCTACTATACAACTAAGATTTTTATAAGCTAAATTTATTATTGACCATAATATCCTCTAAGTGCCTTTAGTTATTAACCCATTCATTTCTCACACTGCTTATTATATATTTAATGCATAATAAAACTTAGAATACGTTTGTTGACCTCAGCTTCTGTAATCTTAAAAAGCTCTAAAGTAGGTGTAAGTATGTCTTACTCATTTGTTTAAGTTTCTACAACCATTATATAATTAATGTCAAAATTTTTCTTAGTATAAAAAAAAATTCCCCTCCAAATATGCTTCTTAGATCTAATATTAGCAATTCGGTAGTAGTATTGATTATAAAATTGTTGCAGTTGTTAAAGTCTACTAATAAGTAATAATACTAAGAAGTAACTTTAATATCTCTTGTTTTGTTTTAGGGCTATAACTTTTCAAGACAATTTCAAAAGAATGTTCCTCCACGTTTTCAAAAACAGGCTGCAGAATATATGCGGCAACAGCAAACCCAACAACCTGGAAGTATGCCCTCAACTCAAAGTGGCTCTGGTCATTTCATGCGATCACAGTCAGTCGGGCAAACTAGTCCTGGTTCTGGACCTGTTCCTTCAGGAAATAGTGCAAGCCATGGTGCCCAATCACAGCAGCCTCTTTCTTTACCTGTTGGATACGAAACTGGATGGACATCTCATACTCCTTATGTCAATCAAATGCAAAGTAAATCTTATTTTAATTCCAACAATGTAGTTTTTTTTATAATATTTAATTTAAATCAAGACATTTCTTCACAACCCAACAAGTTATTTTAATACAGTACGACCTCGAAAATCCGGACTTCTAAAATCCGGAAATCTCTAAAATCCGGACTCATACGTCCAGTTCCTCAGAAAAAAATTTCAAAAGAAAAATTTTTAAAAAAATCGCATAAAATAAACATTTTAATGCAAAACCACAACTCTTCTCCAACAATGAAGTAGTAGATGAAGAGGTAGAGGTGGGGTGTGTATGACAGCTCATAGCTGATAAGGAAATTCCAGTCATTCTTATCAGCTCTGTATGGATAACAAGGAATATAAGGGGAAATCCCCTCCTCCTGAAGGGGAATCCCACAACTCTTTTGCAACAATGAAGCAGTAAATGAAGAGGTAGAAGTGGAGAATGAATGAAAGCTCATAGCTGATAAGGAAATTCCAGTCATTCTTATCAGCTCTGTATGGATAACAAAGAATACAAAGGGGAATCCCCCTCCCCTCCTCTTGAAGGGGAATCCCCTCAGAAGGAGGAATTCTTCCATCTCCTTGTTTATTCCCCTTGTGATGAAAGAAAACTGGTTCTTTCTTAACCTTGAAGCTTAGGAAGCGGGCACAAGTTCTTTCGTCCCCCAACAAATAAAGGATTAGTATCAGCTGGTACAGTCTAGTCTAGAAACATCTGTTTCGGTTATAACTTAAAATTCAGCTCGCGTTTTAAGCCTATATTTTTAGTTTTAATTGCTAATATTATGTTATCTAAACGATCCATTGCGGGGGAAAATGACGAAAGTTTAATTTTTAATGTTTTTTATTTATTATTTAAAGAGTATATTTATGTTAAAATTGGCGTCGGAGGTCTACACACGCATGATCAATCGCGAAATCGGCCTGGCGAAATCGAAACTTCGATAATTCTATCAATTCAAGTAAGGTATCTAAAATCCGGAAATTTCGGAAATCCGGACCTTCCAAACCCCCCAGCAGTCCGGATTTTCGAGGTTGCACTGTACTTAATACCTCAGTAACAGAAACCCTCCAGCATGGCAGTGAACACTGCAGATTCTCTTTACATTTGAAGTGTAATTTTGTCTTTTGAAATAAACATTTTATTACAAAAGACAAATTCTGCCAGTTTATTTCTTTTATTAATATTTTTTCTTTCAATTTCTTTTTATGTTTACTATATACACGTACAACTGTGCCTTCTCCTTGTGTCTCTCCTCTTTATTTTGTACCTTTTACCCTTCCTATTAAAACCCATCTGAATTATAACACTGAATTGACAGTACGCTGCATAGGACATGGTTCATGAGCGTCAGGATAAAGATTTTTAAAAAAAGGTAAAAGAATTGTCAGGGAGTTTGACACCCTAAGGAAAGTGCCTGAATTGTCTCTTCTGTTTTCAATCGTAATTTTACTTTAAAAAAAAAGTAATAATAATAATCCTGGAGTTATGTGTAAATCCACCTGGAAAGCCCATCCTGATAGGACAAAAAGTATTTTTAAAAAAAAGTCACTTGGTCATTTAAGACAAAGTGTTTAGATACAATATTGAAATATCTTATATTTACAATATACATATATCTGTTGATATAATCTGATTTCTGACAAAAATAATCTCTGGCTGACTTGAAGTCTAATATAAATTTAAGTTTATGAAATTGGGACTGCAGATTCACAATGTAATTTCTGCTACCAGGCTTAGCAAATTGGCAGTTTATATTAATAATTTACTTTCAATGTGAATTCTATTATCTAGAATTATTAAGACCAGATGTATTTTATCAAAATAATTTAATTCAGATCAAAATATTCAGGTTATAGAGGATTTAAAATTTTTGTCAATAAGCTCTAAAAATCTTCTTTTTATTAGGAGCGATATGGTGATCACTTATATAATTTTTAGGAGTCTTTATGATAGCTTTTTTAAATTTTAGCTTCCTAATATATTAAAATTGTTTTAATCCTGAATTCAAACTAAATTGAATTTATATATTTAAACACAGGTATGTCTCCTAATGTGAAAGGAATGTCACGACAACGTTCCACCAGTCAAGGTTCAGCTTCAGATAGTTATGAGAGTGATAATTGCATTCCAGACCAATCTGTAGGATTTGAAAGAGAATCTCATGAAAATTATTGGAGCCGAGACAGAAGACAAGGAAATGTTGCTGGTAAATATTTATTTTTGATGCTTTGTCTAATTTTACCTTTACTGCAATACGTAAAACTTACAAAATAGACTTACTAAATATTTGTATTGACTCAATACCATTAAGACATGGAAGAGTAATATAATTATTATGGCTTTACTAATAAATAATGAAAGAACTTATTTAACCAACTAGTGGCTTGTGCATAACTACCAACTGTTCTGATTAAATCGTATTTGTTTCCATTTTTTAGCCTTGTTCCGAAAGTGCAATTGTAGGTCAAAAATGTTCTGATATGCAAATCAAGAACTTAAAATCCGATGAAATTTTCTAATTTTTTTAAATTTCAGTTTGCATGCATGATTTTTGTACCAATTTCATTCCTTTGATTTAACTGATTTTTCCCATTTAGAATATTTGGAACTGTTGTGCTATCTGCTAATATTGAGATTCTTATTCATTCTATTTTAATATCAATCATTACTTTTCATGCTTATCTGATTTAATTATGCGTTGTGATTTATATTTGCGAAATGTAAAGAGTACATCACGATTCCAACATTGCGATTTGTAATAGCACATTTCTAAAACCCAATATCGCAATTGTTTTTTTTTTTTTCCCGAGAGTTTATCTAATGTCTTATTTTATATTTACGCAGTTGTAATATCAAACATAGATTTTCATATTTATACGTGATTTAAGAACTACTCATTGTTATTAATATTCATGTGATTTTAAAAGCACATTCTTTTAAGAATTTTTTTTTTTTTTTTTGCATTAGTTACTATAAAGGTGTATTCTTTGGTAGGAAATTTAATTGAAAATGTTGATTCAAAAAATTTTGTAAAATTTTAAACGTAGTTCATTAATAAATATTATTTTTTTGCATATAAAATTTTCAGGGTTTTTCGCTTAGTATCACAATTACCTCTGATTGGCTTATGCTTTGTGTTCCTATTTTTGTTTTTAACAAGTTGGCAGCCATGCTTGTGAGATCTAACGACATCCTTTCATGCATTGTTTTTCCTGCAAATAAACCAGTTTCTATACTTGTTCGGTTAGAAAATTGTGTATTATGAAAAAACTTTCAATAACTAAAATGTAAATTCAATAATAAACTAAAGTAATTATTTAGTTTAGTGTTTTAATGTATGTTAAATTTACAGGTTATGAAAGTTGGAGCTCTCCTTCAGTTAATGAACCTTACTTTGACCAAAAAGATTCAAGTAAGGCACTTGATCAAAGACATGAATTTAAAAGAGGTACTGTTGAAAAAGATGACAAACCTTATGAAACTCATTTAAGAGAACCAGAAAGAAGGTTTGTTTTGAAATCTTTGATTCATTTTCTTAATTTCAATTTATTGTTCATAAAATTTGAATATTTAAGTTATGCTTTCCATAAAATCCAATATTGATTAGTTTAAAGGAGGAAAAAAAAACAGGATGTCAATTAAATAAGCAAGTATTATTATTTTTTGCTTGTTTAATGCATTGTTACAGTTTAGATATTCAAACAATTATGTATAAATATTGAAAAAATATTTGATTAATATTCATTCATTAATTTTTTTAAATCATTATTAATTAAGTTGTTAAATACTTTTAGCTAGAGGTACTGTAAATTTACAATTGACAGATTTTCTATTAACATAACTATCTTGCTAAAACTCTTTTTGTTTTTAAATACAGAGACAAAGAATATGAAAATCATGATTATCGATATAAAGGCAGAGACTCTTACAAAGAAAAATCTGATAACAGGGACACCAAAGAAAGAAGCAAATCTAACATGTGGGCAAACACACATGAATATGAAGAAAGAGTAAGTGAATTTTTTCTGAAGCATATCTTATTTATTAAATAATGGAATCTTATTTTACAAAATGATTTTCTAGAGTGTTTTTGATGATTCTCGTGAGCTAAACCGTGAAAAGCCAATGAAAGACAGAAACGAACGGTATGAGAGGCCAGAAAAAGAAAGGTGGGATAAAGAGAGACCCCAGAGGCCGGATAGTAGAGATTCCCGAGCTAGTAGAGAATCAACGAAAGATGAAAGGTACCTTGAAATTTTTAATTTGTTTAATTTAAATAGAAATATGAACATATTAAATTTTACTTCAATAATATTTACTGATTTCAATTTACATTAATAAATTTTTTACCTTTTTCTATAAATAACTGAAGAGTTTGTATAAACTATAAAATTCCTAACATCTTTCTAGTTAAAAGCATTCTAAAATTAAAATGAATAATATTATGGTGTTTGATTATAACAAATGATTATATTGTTTGCTGATATGACAAATTGGCTAACTTAAAACTAATGAATTTTAATGGATCCTTGTTGACCGTTTATTATCTTACAAAATGTGTGCTAATTTTATTCTAAATTCATTTCAGCAAATATTCAAATTTTTTATCGTAGCAATTATTATTTGAGGTCTTTAGCCAAAGCTGTTTGTCACACAATTAGCTAAAATTAAATTTGCTGAAAGGTGTTTAAAGATTTAGAGAATCAAAGCTGTTAAATATATACAATATTACAATAAATTTCATGATCCTAACAAATGTCAACATTTAATTTTCCAGGTATTTAGAGCATAGTGAATTTGGAGGTTCTCAATTAGAACGAGAAAGGAGAGGCGGAAGCTCCAGGGAAGAAAAGAAAGAAAAAAGCACCATTGATTGGGGTGAAACTCCTTATCCTGCAGAAAATAAAAGTAATTTTATTTTTTTATGAAGAAATAATTTAAATTTGTAATTAATGCGATCAAGAAGCATGTAATTTAATACTGTTTAAAAAAGTAAGTAAAAAACATAATCATGCAATTGCATGTACAGTCGTCCTTATTTGATAATTGAATGAACAGCTAATATAATTTTCTATTGACCATTTGAAATAAATATTTCCCTCAAACACAACATTTAAAATTCTTGTGCACTTTCCTCATGATTATTCAATTATCATTTATATTACCATTTAAACTTAAATAATTACTACATATTTTTGTAAATGATTTTGAATATAGTAACTATGAAGGAAGAAAAGTTTTTATGTTAGTGTAATATTATTGTCCTTGTTATAAATAAGTTTATATATGTATAGTTTTAAGTAAAGTCATTAAAATTTATAAGTTTTTCTTTTTTTTAGAACGTGAATGGTATCCACATCCTCCACCCATCACGCCTAAGCAAATAGAGAGCATTGGGCCTCCTAAAAAAAATCTGACGACTTTGAGAAGATCTAATGCTGCTAATACTCCTGTGATTCCTGAAAAGAAATCAGAATCTCCAAAAGAAGACGCTTCTACAAAAAAGAGTGATTTTGAAACAAGTGTGAAAAAAGACAAAGATGCTAAGGAGGAAAAAAATGAAAAGTTAAAAGAGTGTTCCCAAAAAGAAAGTGACAAATATACTGATAATAAATTTGAGCAACAACAATATGAAAAACCTAAGACTTACAATAAGGACATTCCTAAAAAGAATGAAAATGAAAATATTAGTGAAATGCCTAAAAAAGAATCTAGTGCATTATCTGAAGACAAAGAAAAACCTAGAACTGAAAAATATGATCATTCCTTTGTAAGGAATGAACAAAATAGGGATAAAAGACGCGATGGTAGAGAAAGGGGTGTTAATTCTCGTTCTAGAGGAAATGCATCTGTTTCCAGCAATCAATCAACTGGAAGTATTGGTGGGAATGGCCGTTTTGATAATAATAGATCTCGTGGAGGTAGTAATAATAGGTCTGGCACCTATGGGACTACTGGTATGCAGCCAAGCTCAGGCCATCCGTCTGGTGGAACTTTCCGTGGTAAACGTGAATATCGTAGATCTAGAGTCGAAAGGGGTCCTAGGTTTGACCGTCAAAAAGAAAGAGATAAAGTTAAAGATGACAAGAAAGATAAGCATAGTGATGACACCTCTTGTTCTGAGGTTGAAGAATCCAAGTTGGGACATTTACGCTCTAAGGATGAAGATAGTGAAGTTTCTGTTGATGAAGCTAGTGCTTCTACGACTGAAAGTGCCCAGGCTGAGAAATATCAAGGAACTGATGTATCTTTAGAAGAAAAGAATTTCATAAATGATCCATCTGGTGCAATTAAAGAAACAAGTGTGAAAAGTGATAAATATAAAAAAGAGAAAAATAATCAACGTGGTGAGCAAAAGCCTTACGAAACTGAAAAACTGAAAGAAGAAAAGGGTGGTTTTGCTCCTCGGGGTGAACCTACTAGAAGAGGAAGAGGGACTGGTACTTTGTCGTTTCGAAGAGGTGGTGTCAGGCACGGGCCGAGTAGTTACGGGCCACCGCCATCCAGAGCTGGCTTTGGAAGCAATAAACAGGAAAAGTTAGAAGATCAAAAAATAATAGAAGAAAATTTCAATGAATCCAGTCAAGGAGATTTTAAGTCAAATGTTACTTCTATTGAGAATGCAAGTAATGCTTATCCTAAAGATTCCAGCAAATCCCGTTCTTTAGAAAGGCCTCAACAGCGTAGACAGGGTCGTTATGATCAGTTACCTCCTCGTTTTCAAAGAAAGCATGAGCGGCGCTATGATAAATATGAACAGCCTACTAGAGGAAGAGGTCGAGGCCGTAGCGGGGGAGGATATCAAGGTCCTGGTGGCCCAATGGCGAAATTAGGGCAAGGTGGCAAGGAAAATTTATCTGATGTAGGGAATGAGGAATGGGAAACTGCTTCAGAAAGTAGTGATGTTGCTGATCGGCGTGATCGACAAGATGATAAAGATGATGTGCGTAAAAAAGAAGCTAGAGATAAAGGGTTATCAACTACGAGGAAAAGTTTTTCCAGTCAGCGACCTGTTAACGAAGGTATGCAAAACCGCAGAATGAATGATTCGCGTCGTGGTGGACTACATAATAGTGATAGAAATCGTCAGAGAGACACTCTACCTCGTGATAATCGTTCTAGGGACTCTATGCGAGGTAGGCAAAATAGTAACTTTGTTAACACTGGTGGTGATAGAAAACCTATCACCAGCAATGGTAATAATTCAAGACCTTCCAGTAGTGCAGGTCACCCTGGCAATGTCAATCGGAACAGCAATGGTCGTAGTGGAAATCAATCTTCTAAAACTGGTGCTTTTCCGACAAAAAATGAAGCGACTACTGCTGTGTATATAATGGACGAAATTAAGTTACAAGATCCAAATGGAGTACAGGCTGCTCTAACTGATCTTACAAATAGGTAAGCCTTAAAAAAATTTTTTTTTCTTTATTAAAAAAAATAAAGAACTAGGCTGAACTGAGTCAGTTGTATGTATAATTATTTTCTTGTCCAACTAATTAGATTTTATTGATATTTTATAGAAAAAAGTGCTTAACAAATTTGCAACAAACAAATTGTTTTAAACAAATTTGCCAGTTAAAATGCTTTTAACAGTTTTTACCTTTAAAAAAATCATATGTTCTAAGTTGATTTATATGGTGCAAACAATTAAAACAGTGTGCAAAGTAGAAACGGAACACCCTGATAGAATCTTCACTTTCTATTGGGACTCAATCTTAAAGGTTTGAGGGGATGACCTCAAATATGCTAATTGGTGTAGACTATATTTTATGTTACGAAATTAAACATAAAAGTATTCCTTTTCTGAATAAAAATATTTTTTCGGCGAATTCGGATTTCTGACCCCCAAAATATGCAGGGTTGTTGCAATTTCAGAAATATAGTTTGGTCAAGAGTGTTCCAAAGCTTGTACCACTAAATGTTAATTTTTCTTTTTGTGTATTTTACCATATCGTAAGGAATTATAAAGAAAATTTAAAAAATTTTAAAAATTATCAAAAAATTTATCCGATGTGAATTCTATGCAAAAAAAAAAAGATACTTAGTTGAAAAGATTATATAATTAAATATTAGTCTAAAAGATTTTGAATTGTAGGCTATAGGGTGACCCGGAGTAATTCATGATCACTCTGTTTCTGGGGTAAATAATGATCACCTGAGTTTTATTTAAAAAAATAATATTTTTTTTAAATTTGAGACATAGACAAGAATGCTTGTTCACTTTACTAAAGTATAACTACATTTACTTAATAACAGTTTTTTGTTTAATCTAACAAAATAAGTATCTTTTAAAATGCTTTCTGTGTTTTCCATTTCAAGGATGGGTTTCAAAATGTGCACATTTCTGCAAAGATCCCCCTCCTTCTCTTAATAATAAATATTTTGAGTTACTTTCTTTTTCCTTGATATAAAAATAGTGTAGGCTTTTGCTTAATTATTTCACATCTACTGTAAACATTATAATTGATTATAGGAAACTGTATCAAATGTTGCCCCCTACAGATGGGGTAATTATTGATCACTGGGGTAATTCCTGATCATTGTCATTTCTTCTTATAAATAGTATAAAAAATAACTAATAGTCAATTGTCTTTTCTTAAATAACAGTTCATATTTATTAAGTGGAACAACTATAAAATATATTTTAACAATAATCACAAAATTTGTTTTTAACTGTATACAAGACAAATGTGTTCTGATATGCACCATTTCTAGCTTGTCTTACCTTTCTTCTATCTTAATTTTATGGGTGTACTTTGTTAGAATAATTTTTAAGTTGATAAATTAACCTAATATAAATATGGTGAGAAATTATAAGCCTAAAAAGGATACCAAGCTTCTAGAAAGCAAAAACAGCAAATTTCTTCTAATGATTGAAAATGAAAATTTCAGTGTGAGAGCTGCTGCCAGAGCTGAAGTGTTAATCTTTATTCCTGCTTTTAGATAAAAATGTTTTAATAGCTGATTAAAAATATCTTTTTTATTTATTTGTTTGATCTTAATGTCTTATTTGTTAATTACCATTCTATAATTATTTTTAAACAGCCCATTTACTATAAAAACTGGTGATCAGTAATTACCCCAGAAGTGATCAGGAATTACCCCAGAAATGATCAAGAGAAGGGGTAATTCCTGATCACTAAAAATTTAAAATCTTTTAAATTCTAATTAGATTTTCAAACAAAAGAAGGTAGCATAGGACTCATCTCATATAGCCTCAAACTTCCAGAAAATATTAAAATTCTATCTTGAATAGTTTTTTCACAAAATAGATGTTTGCATTTTTTGATCAGGAATTACCCCAGGTCACCCTACTATTTTTTGCATCATATTTTCGATTATAATTTTTCATGAAAAAAATTAAAAATTTTGAATTTTGCCATATTTTTTTAAACAAAAGCATATATTTCAATGAAGATTAATAAGAATGCTATTATAATAGCTAAAACTCTTGAATGGCATTTAAATACAGGTTCTTTTTTTTGGTTTTGACAAAAATAATTGAGAGCTTTACACAATTACTAATTTATATAATTGATAGTTTCTTTGTACTTTCAGATAAATTAGAATTTTAAAATTTTTGGTTAATTGGCTGAAAAGTAACAGCAAATGTTGATTGAAGTTATAGAAATATAATATCAGCGCTTTTTTTTTATTATTCTAGGTACAGTTATTTTTTAAAAAATCATCTTTTAAGAATGCATATTTTGATTTGTTCAATATCAGATAAGGTCATGTTTATACTTTGACTTTTTACCTGAAAGTCGAATAGGATATTGATTGAAAGATCAATTCTTTTGCTTTGTAATAGTGTTTGAAAGTGTTTTATGTAAATTTCAGATTGCCACAAGTCAATAACTTATGGAATTTTTAAATTAAAAATCTAAAAGTTGAAAAAACTCCATATTATGTACACCGAATTTCATTATATTTTTAAAAAAAATCAGTCCAAACATGGAATGGCTTATTTACAATTATAAATTTGAAAATTTAGCAAGTTAATTTTCAAGTCACTCAGTCCAGTTTATAAGTAACATTATTCACTTAATGTTATTTATGTTACTTGTGGTGCGCTTCTTCCAAACACTTAAAATTACTATGATTGATGTCAACTTCTCCAAATATTTGGCCATGCTATTCAATGATATTCTTTATCAAATAATCAACCTATTATGCAAATTACCCTTTATTGAAAGAAGATGTTACTTAGATAAAATTATAGTTCAATCTCATTTTGAGTTAGATGCTTTCAGGAATTTGCTGACTGTATGATAATCTTTTCCTTTTTTAAGCTAATTGTACAATATTTGTGTGTGCCTTATAAAATGTTAAAAGTTTTACTTTGAATTTCAGAAAAGGTATTAAAGCGGAAGTTTCTGTTCCAAAACTCCCTAAAACTGAAAAGGAAAAAACAGGTGGTTTGGAAGGATATGATTTGAATAATTATGCAAGTAGGTTTTAAGTTTTTCCCTCTTGTTACCTTTAGTGCATGAACTAGAAATGGTTTCTTTTTATACATTGTTTCTCACTATGATCTTTTTTCAAGGTGTTGTAATTATCGATGATTATCCTGAAGTAAATGATGATCCAAACTTACTGTGTGGCACTGATGATGGTTTTCAAGAAGTAACTTCCAAAAAGCGACATAAAGTTATGATTGAGAATGATGTTAAAAAAATGAAGAAAGAGGTAAAATTTTCTCTTTGTTCCCCAATCTCTTGTCCATTTTTTTTTTTTTTTTTTTTTTTTTTTTTTTTTTTACTTTATTTAAAAGTAACTTCTATTGAGATAAAATAAGCGTCACTTATATGGTATTATGTTATCTGGAATTAACTCTTTATTTAATACCAATTTTTTTTTTTATATTTTAGTACAAGGCTAAATTAGGATTTACTACTAAATAATTGTAATATAATTGCAATAATTGTAATACTGGCATTTTGGCCTGATGCACTATATTGATGGCATATCCCTTATATTCCTAGTTTAAATTTGTCTTTGTTGTAATAATCGAATGTAATAATCGTATTAATTGTTTTCACCTGTTCACTATTGCATAGTACAAAATTACTCTCTCCCACTTTTGAATTGTATTGTAATCTTAAAACATCAACACATCTATCTGCATGCGCAACACTCATCTTTTCACAGTTAATAACCAGTAGCCTAATGATAAAAATTCATCTGTATAATGCATTATTTTGTCAATGATGGTGCAAAAAATGTGTGACTGATTTGTGTTAAAAGTAAGAATTCCTCTCTTTTACCATGAAATCTCAACTTTTAATGAGATGGAAAGAAACTGATCTAAGGTTAAACCAAAGGACTACCTAAATTAATTAAAAATAATATTAATTATTTTTATTTATCACCAAACATTTATGCCCGTCTTGAACAGGAACCTCTTCGAATTGCCAATTTGAAATTCAATTTGTCATTTTGTATGCTTGAAAATTACGTACAAAAAGTTATTTATAATTTTTGTTATGATAGCCTCTTGCACGAAACAAAAATGGGTCTCGTTCAAGACAAAGCAAATTGCCTCCACGGTTTGCTAAGCAGAGAGAAAATATTAAGTCTACAAGTGTGACAACAGCTTGGGATGTAAATATGGATTTGTCTACTAAGCCATCAACTTTATCAATTAAAGGTTAGTATTTTATGCTTTTCTCATTTCAATATTTCTAACATTAATCTTTAAATAGCAGATTGGCATAGCTCTTAATTTATTGATTTGTAATTTTTCTTTGAAATTGTTATTTTGTGGATAAGTATAATTTTATATGTTTAATTAATACTTTCGCATTATAAACATGTGAGGAACGAAAACTACATAAGTAAATTAATTTCTAGAAAAAATGATTTTAGGCACAATGAAAGTGGTGAATCAACCACAAAGTAACTGCATGCCTCAAGTCCTCAGTTTGGCATCTGTGTTTTATATAGTTTAACATACCTTATTTCTGTTCTTAATAGATTCCTCGCCAGCCCCACCGGCAATGAATGCTTGGGAAAAGCCTATTAATCATGTGTTGTGTACTCAGCCTTCTGTCATTACTTCAAATCCACCCTCCTCTATAAATACTACAACTACTGTTAGTTCTTGCACATCTTCTGGGTCATCAGAAATTCAAAATCTTGCTGCAACATCAAAATCTAATAGTTTCGATCGCAGTGATCAGCACGACAGTGGCATTGATGTGAGTGATCAACATGCCTCGGCCGCATCTTCACAGCGATCATCGCCTAGTAATGATTGCAAAATAGTTGCTGCTGCTTCTACTAATTCTGGGAAAAAAGATTCTAACGAAGTCAATGAATTGGTAAGTCTTAGAAATCAATTCTTTATATTGATAATACAATCTTTAAAAAAAACTGAGAATTTATCGTAATTTATCAACTGTTTAATCCCTTCATTTAATTTAATTTGGGTGCCCTAACCCTTAAAGTATCCAAGTATTCTCCTCATTTTTCCTCTTTTTTTATTTTTTATTTTTTTTTAAGCTGAGCAACGTAAATGTATAAACACTGACGTGCAATAATGTGTAGTAGGCTCAATATAGGCAATCTAAAATCCAGTTAGAATTTTTATTTATTTTTGCAATTTTTAGAACAGGTATTATTCAAGTTTGATAATCCTGCTGCACTGTTTGATTCATCAATTTACTATAAAAAGTAATAAACTTTCCATGAGTGGCCAATCAGTGGCAAAATTATTTTTATTTTGAATGAAACAAATTTTTTTTAAATTCTCAAAACAGTTTTTTTTTTTTCCCTATAGAAGATTTACTTAGCTCGTATGGGATCGGCTGTCCTAGGGGATTCACTCTCTTTATTGATTTGTTCAGCTTCATCTTATTAAAATTCTACAATTTATCTTGTTATCTTTAAATATGTTATGTTCTAACATTATATGATTAAACTTATACAGTAATTAGTTTTACTGAACTTAAATTTTATCTGACTTCTCCTGCTGTAGATTGAATTAATTTCCTACTATTAATGAAAGAAATGTCTTTTAAATAGGTTACAGAAATTGATACTTGCAAACCAATGTGTACTGTAGTGTTTGAGAATAAGAATTTTAAAGCTGAAAATGCTGTACTAGATAAATTTGGTGGACAGGCTAAAAACCAACCAACTAAGGTATACTGTGTTTTGTATTATTTAGTTGTTTTATATTCATACCTTAGTATTATAATGTCTGCATTATAAATAATTCCTATTAATAAATAAGGATTTTTTAATAGGAAATTTCTAATCCTTCCACTGAAAACCTAGCCCCAGTGGGAAGCTCTTTGACAAAATCAAAAGAAGCTTCACCAGAATCAGATGAAAAGCCTCATAGTATACCACCTGTAACATTCCCAGCAAAGGAATCTTTTCCAAAGGTACTTTTTTTCAAATTGTTCTAGTTTAAGATTAATATTAACAAGAATTAATAGCAAAAGTGTGTCGGCAAAGAGCTTCACTTGATTTTCAGATGAATCTCTTGTTAAGAATGGGGATTACATTATTTTCTTCTTAATATTTTATTTTAAAAGTGAAGTTTTAAGAGTTTTCATGGTATAATGCCGAGTGATTCTTGGGAAATTAAGTTATTGATAAAATCTCTGTCTTTATTTATTTTCAGTTTCAGAAAATCTATTTCATTTCTATTTTAATAGCTGTTTTTCCAAAATTTTAAATTTGTGTTTCAGAACTTTTTTCTTCCTAGCTTTGCTAGTGTAGTTATCAGAGTAATAGTGATTTATATTAATACATGTGTTTTTTAATATTCATATTATTTTTTAGAGTGAAGGAACTGATATGAAACTTGATTTCACTTTTGAGTCTGGCTTAGAACAATTGACTGATGAAAAGAGTATTAGAAATTCTAGTGGTAATGCGCATTTGCCCAATAAGCCTATGAATATTGGTCGCTCTATGGAAGTATCTAGCAGTGGAGCATCAGGAATACAGTCGCCAATTTCACCTTCAACAGATGATTTGAATTTAAAGATACAATCTGTCAAGAAGGTAATTTTTACTTCTTAGTTATGTAAAAATAATCTTGTCTGTAATTTAATTTCAGAATTTAAATTTTTATAGCATTATTTTATGATTTAAAAGTATATAAACTTATTACTTGATTTTGTTGTAAAACAAATATTGGTAATAATATGAATTACTTATTTAAATGGGGTATAAATAAATATATCATCCTGTACCATTTTATTTCTAGTGTTACTTTTTTGAAAGAAAAAAATTATTTTCATATTAAATGCAATTTGAGTAAATTTTTTATGTCACCTGCTTTTGTTTTGCACAATATGAAGTTTTGAGTAACCTTAGTTATTTTCAACCAATTTTGTAAGAATTAAGTGGCTGCGAAAGTGTTAAGAGTCAGTAATTTGCTTGCAGAAAGTTTTGGGGATTTTAGGTTCATTTCAATTCTGCCTCTCTGTTACGTTTGATTGAACAGAGAGAAAAACAATCCTCCACTTTTTCATTTTCTTACCTTCAAGGATGACTCAGTCATTCTATTTCAAAAAGGACAGGGAAAGCAAGCTAAGTTTTTCCTAATTTTCTGAAAACCTTATAAAAGGTTTTATTCTGTACTGCTTACTATACTCTTACTTACTTGATTAAAAAGTGGTCTTACATTTGAACCATTTTCATATTCCAATTAAAAAATAATTATTTCTGCTTCACATTTTTTATTACCATTCCATCTTCTGTTCGCTGATGAGCATGTGTAATGAATTTCCTCTCTTGAATTAAAGACCCCACACCTTTCACTCTACTTAACTTCAAGGGTGATTGGAATTTTTGCCTCAGTCATTCTAGTTCGAAATAGGAGACCAAACAAATTTTCCCCCAATTTTTTCAGATACTGGATTAAAGGTTCAGTACTGTATTAATATTAAAGGACAAATATAAAAGATGTTAAATTGGAGTGTCTGGAATGTTAGAAAAATTAACATGCTTCAGAATTTCTAAGACTTTTCATCACTGTAGTTTTTGAAAGTTCTACTGCTTAATCCATTAGCTTGGATGAAATAAAGAGATCTTATCTCTCTGTTTAGGTGTGGGAAAATGATCCACCTCTACCTACAGTAATGGAACATCCACAAACCACAGCTGAGGAAAGTACTCCTACATCTTACAGCTCCTTTTCAAATAATGCAGAATCCTCAACCAACGTATACAGCACTTCAGTGGACTCCAATTCTCAAACCAGGAAAGATCAAGAAGTCAACGAAATTTCCTTCAGGTTTGTGCTATGTTTTTATTATATAAGATTTAATTGGTGTGATTAATTTTTTTAACCAAATTTCAGATAAAAATTTCATTAAAGTTAGTAATGTATTGCTGTATCCTATTATTTCCTCTTACTTATATGGATGTTTGTGCATGAATGCCATAAATTCAATTTATGCATGTATGTATAAAATTACTGCAAAAAAAAAAAATAAATAGAGTAAAGTTTATTTTGAACATTTGCTTTGTAGTATTGCATATTAGGATCGGAACAAATTGGAGAATATTCAGTAAAATTTTTCTTACTTACATGTATTAAATATTAGGCTATATTTTCTTAGAATATGTGTGATATGTTTCTGTCAATAAATTATATGAAATAAAAGAAGCACCATTATATCAATGTCTTTGATTCAGTCTCTTATACTTTTCCCCGTTGATGACTTATTTCTCCATTAACTGAAATCTTTTTTCTGTAGGGAAAATTCCCCATTGCAACAAGTGTGTAACAATTCATCTTTGACAAAAGCTATGGATCAGTGTATTCCATCAGCAAAATCACATTTGCAAATGGCTGCCCAGCATAATGCAATAGCTGCAACTCATTGCCCTGCTCCACTCAGTCCTCCTCTAATGAGTGGTGGGTTGGAGACTATTGCTGGTATAAGAACAATAACTGGTCTGGCGAGTTCTGTGCAAGTTGCTGGTATTCCTGCAATTCCAAGCCCACCTACTGTTGTATTCAATTCTTCTCAGCAGGTAAGCAGTAATTTTCAAAATGAATATTCTTTGCATGCTAAAGCAGAGCCTTTAAACATGAACCTGTTTTAGAGTGTTCATTTCTCCACAGGACCCAGTGCATGTATTTACCCTTTAGATGTTCTTGAAGTTCGGATATAATTTTGGTCCTAAAAAAATTTTATAATTTCCTTACACACACGTATGTAAGTTAACTGTCAAATCAAACTCTCTTCTGTACTTCAGTAAGAACACAACCATTAGTTGATTTCGTTCATTCTCCATTTACGATTCTATTTCCTTATTTTGTAATCTGGTAAACTTGTTATCAAAATGTTTAAAATCATTTTTGAAAAATGCCTGTCATCATCATAGTTGGGCAGACAGCCCAATGTGAGCCAATGCTATCTTCTGAAGATTTATCTATTCGGATTTATTAGAAAATCTGACTCCATTGAATAAGCCCATCTCAACTGCGGCCTTTTGCACTTTCTAACTTTTTTTTATTTTATTTTTTTTTAAGAATAGATTGATTTTGATAGACTTTTCTTTTACTGTCACTTTTTTCCTGTAAGGTTATATAGATAGCTAGTGACATATTTAACATAAAAGTTAAGGACAAAGAATCTTTTTACATTTTTTTTCCAATTAATATTAATTTTTTTAGCATTGAATTTTTTGTTTAAAAAATTAAACTGTTTTTATTTCTTCACTTTTTCAAAATGTTGCTATTTAAATATTTGGTATTCGGCTGACTTTTTTGGCCAAATATTTAGTTATTCGGCCACATCACTATTCGTTATGTCCCTCATATATATATTAGATCCTCATAATGCTGGGAAAAGTAACTACACTGTTAATAAAATTTTGTCAAGCTCTTTTCGAAATGGGGAGAAACTAATCGAAACCTGATGTGATTATAAAAAGTTGGTGAGATCCTGGCAATTCCTATATTTTATTATATTTTCAAACAAAGTATGTTTATAAATGGCTTATGGGGGGATTTGCAGAAAGGCTTATACAATTAATTGATAAGTTTGTTACTAATTTTTCCTTGTTCATGGCTGCCACTCTTCAGTCCTCAAGATTGAAATTAATCTTGAGAAAAAGTAAGTGGTCTGAACATAGTCCTACGATTAATATCTATTTCCAATAATTTTCAACAAATGTTTTTGTTTCATTAAAAATGTAGCTGATATTGTACAGTAGAGATATGACTGGCTCCAAGAAAAAGTTAGTGATATATTTGTTCAGTAATTATTGTAAAAATATTTACTAAGTTAACTGTTATATTCATTTTGTTTGCTGTAAATATAGAGTAATAATATGAAGAAAAATAAATATTTGGGTCATTTTCATGGAAAGGCAATCAGTGAGCTATTAATCTCTGAAAATTCTGCTACTCTAATTAATTACTCAAAAAAGTCCAGTACTGGCATTTTTTAGAGTATAATCCTTGAGTATTTTTCATTAAAATATAGCAAGATAAACAGCAAAATGCTTCTTCCCTATATTTTGGCTTTGTTACGGTGTGCCATTACTACTGCTTGTCAATGATCAAAACTTTAATGATGAGTGCTTAAATAAAATAATCAAATTTTATTACAACTTATGAGATATTGTCTACGTTATTGATTTATGTTTGTACTTTTTTTCTTTTTCATTGTTACATGGTTTGTGAAACTATTCAATGATTAAGTATTGTAAATTGAACTTATATAAAGTATTATGGATGATTAAACTAAATTATGAAGTATTATCGTGATGATTCGATCCTTCTAAATAGATAAATACTTTTAGTTATTTTTAAAAAGCATACTCTTTTGCTTATTTTTTAATTTTAACTTCTTTATGTGTATAGCTTGCCCAAACTGGTATGTATCAGCCTCTTCAAATGGATAACAGACAAACGCCTGCTGCAGTGGCCGCAGCTGCTGCTATGGTGCAGTACTCACAATCAACTCATGGATATCCTCCTTTGGGCACTTATGGTATTTCTCACCAGCCTCCTAATCCTCAACTGTCAAATGCTTATGGGCAGCAATCACTCTTTGTTCAACCTCCTGCTACTCATCAAGGTCAAGACATGTATTCATCTAATCAATATAGAGTACAACCACCTTATCCTCAAAGTCAACATGTTTCTTCGAATCAAGTATGTTCATTTCTTTTTCAATATTTTTATTATCTCATTGGTGGTGTCCGGAAGCTACTAATCACTTTATAAATATTTTAAAACAATTCTTGCTGTCTTAAAAAAAAAACTTGAAAGGGTAAATTATTCAATGGGTTATTTTTATCATAAAAAATTTAATTAGCTTAAAAATGCAATATATATATATATATCTGTAAAAGTTTTGAAAAAATAATATATTTAAGTTAACGTTAAATGTCCATGCATTGAACAAAAGCAATTTCATTAGCTCAGATCATAAGTATTTCTTGTATCTAAAATCTGGTAATTTCTGCAAGGAATTTTCCTTTTTAAGAAAAATTAGCTTTATTGAAGAAAATTGCAATTTTTCTTATCTTCAACATCCCCTTAAATAAATTAAAAAAAGAGAGAGAACACCCCACCCCATTAGGATTGGTGAAATACAATCTGTCTCTGTTTGGATGGTTTTCGTTTGTTGCGCTATTGACCTTTGTTGGCAGAATTTATTGCTATTAGAGATATATCTATTCATAGATTTGGTTTTTGCTTGATGTGTAATATTTTAAATTAATTTTGAAATTTGTTTATTGTAGGATTGCACAGCAGGTTGACTCTGATCTTTTTCAGTTTTTAGTATCTGATACTACGCTATAATCCTCTAATATCACTAATTTAATATGAAACATCGATTTTCTTATTTACTTTATTTAAAAGTTACGCATTGTAAATAATTTTCATGCATTTTAAAACTCTTGCATCACGATTTATATTCTCCTTGTTTATAATATCAAACATCGGTTTTCGTATCTTTACATAATTTAAAAGTTACACATTGCGATTCGAGTTAACACTATTTAAAAATCAGATCCTGATTTAATTATACACAATTTTAAAATCCAATACTGTGATTGTTGTAGGATCTAAGCATTTCTTAAATTAGTTACTACTATAAAAGTGTGAATTTCTTCAATGTTAAGTAATATAATTATAAATTTTAGTTCAATACGTGATATTAAACATGCATATAAATTGATATTTTGATATAGAGTTTTTGCAGTTAAAATTTCCTGGGTTTTTCATTTTGTGTCACTATCACTCCTTATAGCTATATACAATACATGATATATGAATTCAATAAGATTCACATGAATCAAAAATTAGTCCTTTTGAATTTTTAAAAAAATTATTATTAAGAGTGGTCCAAATATCTCTAGAATTGAAATCTATATTATTATAAAAGTATGTCTTTTTATTTCTTTTAATATTAAGTCCTATAATTATGATTTTTCTTTTATACTTAGTATAAGCTTTAAATTTCTGAAAATTAAAAGTAGAATTTGTAATCTTTTTAAAGCAGGAATTGACCAAAATTAATTTATGTCTCTCTACATACACTATTTTTACTGTCTCCTAATCTCTTCTTACTAATTTCCTCTTCCTAAAGACAGTTTGCTATTTTTATTTGATTATTTTTAATGTTTGTTTTTAGAGACATTTTTAAGATAACTAATTTTTATACCATAGTTAAAAAAGAACTTAAAAGACATGGTTAAAACTATTATAACGATTTTCTGAATTCAAAACATACAAGGTCCAGATGTTTTATTTTGCTAAAGAATGCTGCAGCTTAATAAACAGCAATATTTCTTCACTGTAATTCCACTAATTATTTTTATGCACTATCTTACATTTAGGAATTTTCTATTAATAAACTAAAATTCCTCTTGTTAGGTTCTTAGTGCACAGCAGAATTTAGCAAGCTCTCACTTGTTAGGTTCGCAGTTAGTTCAGACGAGACCAACGCCTGGTCCATCTCCTGCTGCTACTCATCTTCAGAGTCTTCATGGCTTGCAAGCTGTGCAACCAACTCAGACTTCATATTTTTCTGCTTCTGCCCAACCTCAAACTGCAAACTACTACCATCAACCTCCTACCACCCCTGGTTCACCCATGCAACAGCAACCCCAATATCCATCCCATCAAAGTTATGGATCTCAATCGGCACTGAATGTTCTTCCCCAGACAGCTGCTGTCAATCCCAGTTTTCGGAACTTTGGGAGTCATCAGTACAAAGCTCCCAACAATGTGATTAACAATATTGTGCCTGATGCAGCTTCTTTGCGGTCGGCAACCAGATCTCCAACTGTTGATGTCTCCTCAAATCGTAATTTATTTAATGTTAGCACTGCAGTTTCTACATCTCTTAATTCTACTACTCCTGTGGCTGCAGTACCTCCCATGTCAAACTCCGGAGTTGTTGGCAAAATAAATCAAGCGCAAGGAAGTGCTCTTCCTGCAAATCGTATCAGTGCATCTTCCGTTAAAACATCCCAATACTCCATCCCTCAATCACAGCAACATTACTATTCCTTTGGACAACAGAAATTCAACCATGTTCAGCCGAATTCAGTTCGACCTCCTGTGTTATTCCCGAATGTTGTACGGAATCCAGCTCATCAGCAGCTTCCTGCAGTTGCTGCAGCTGGTGCTGCAACAGTTCACAATGTGCACTATCCATCTCCCATTCAAAGACCTGGGCCTGCTGCAGCTGCTGTGACACAGAATGCTCCTCAGCCGCAACCCAAGATTGGAATTAGACCCCAAGCCAATGTTTTGGTATGTGGGCTGTTATTGTTATAATAGATAAAATTTGGAAACTATCTATAAGGAGTTTGTTATAATTACTTTGTTTTGTTCAAATAAAAAGCTGAAATTTTGAAACTGTTGATTTATTTAATGTTGTATTAAAGATGTGCATTTAAATGTAAAATTAAAGTAAAACTATATCAAGAAGGGTTTGTAGAAAAAAAAAGGTGACTCAGTGTTACCCTTATAAGAATGCTATTAACTACTTTCTTGTTAAAAAAAGCAAAATGTTTCAGTTGCTTATTACTCTTTATTTTGAAATTTAAAAGCCAGCTAATCTGGTAATTTATTGATGTAATTGAATATTGAGCTATCTATTTTCACTGCAAATTCTTCACACACAGTCTTATCTTTTTAGCCACTGTTAAAAAATTCTTGTAATTCTCACTTATTCAGAAAGTTTTAAAAACCCTCTTAAATTAAATTTTAAAATTCCATTTTATTATCTGTGAGCATTATAAGTAGAGCTATGTTTAAATAATTTACTTAATGATTATTACATAATTGGAGTAATTTAATTTTTTTAGTGACGTTAATTTAACTTGAATTGTTATTAATCTCAGTTAATTTAAAAAAAAATATTTTTAAAAAAGCTTATAAATTTTTTTTAACTTGATTTTTTTTTCCTACTCTGCAATGCTGCAACTGCATCATTGTTTAAAAATAAGATTTAATTGTGTTAATTTTACAGGTACCTGGTGGAAAACTTTCATCAGCACAACAAGCTAAGCTAAGAGCAGAAGCTGTCCAACAGACACACATGTTCTTTGCTCAGTCTAAAACAGGAAAACATGAAGACACTGTCTCCCACATGCTTTCTCAAGAGAAGAGCAGCATCCCTGCTGGGACAGTGCAGAAAATACCTGCTACAAATCAAGGTCTTGAAGAAGAGAAAGAGAAGCAGTGCTTGTCGTCCACGAGTGATAAACCAGTTTCTGGTGAAAATAAGGACAATAATGAAGGTGGAGAAGCAACTGCAACCGAAGAATGAACTAGTATTTCAAAATTCAATGGTGTAAGGTTGTTAGCCATAATTTGATACTTAATAATGGCCTTATATAAGATGTTGAGCTCGCTAAATGCATTTGTAGCTGCTGCATCTTACATACAAAATTTTTCTGTGTAATTCACATTAAAATATTTTGTCATCTTGCATGTATAATGTCTGCCATCTTTACTTAACATGCTTGAAAAAGGTACACTTTCTCTTCTAAATTTACTAAAGGGACTACTCACATCATCAATGGCAGATCTAGAAATTTCCTAATTTGCCAACCAAGTGTTAGCAATTTTTTCCAAGTTGATAGGATAGTATCTTTGTTGGACTGTTTTTAAATTTTCTTTTTCTTGAAACGGTACATTTAGTTTCTCTGATCGTGAGTTAAACAAATGTTTTTATGCTGAAGGGAAGGCGGTTAGTTTTTATTAAAAGTGTAATAAATAGGACAAAAAAAGGCCTGTCAAGATTTAATAAAATGGAGTGGGGTTAAAGTTCAGATTAATTATATATGTATATCTAAAGATTGTATTGTGGATAATGCAGCAATGGCCGGGCTCTTTGCTTAATATACTTACTAAATAAACCCTTGCTTTTTAGCACAAGTGATGCATGGAGGTGAGTTGTCAGACATAGGTACCAATGGGGAAATTCCAAAACTGGACCAAAATGGCGAACAAGAATACAACCTTCAACTGGCAGATCGTACAACAAAATAAAAAATCTTTCCCTAATCTTTCCTCATGTGTGACTGTTGTAATTAAACTTCTGCGTGTAATAGTTTGGTGCAGACTTGAAGGGCACTGTTGTGCCAGGAACTCTTTCGCTTGGCACTGATCTTTGTAAAGTATGGGGAGATGTATAACCTTTTGCGTTACTTTTTTTATTTAATTCATGTGTGTTTTGCAGGAAGTGAAATTAAATGTAATTGTTTGCCCATGTACAGAAAAAAATAAATAAAGGGTGTATTCAATTGAAGAAATGGTCACTTAAAACTATAAAAGACTGCTAACTGGGCATCTTTTGGGCACTCCTCAGGTAGAAGTGCCAGTCTTTTCTTTTGATTTAGCCTTGTTTCGGGTTTTGCTTTGAAAAAAAACTATCACTTCCTGTATCTTTTCAACTGAGAAGTGGAGCACAGCCATTTTTATGACAGTGCTTTACTGCAGTTGTAATGTTTAGAATCATAAACTGTATGAAACCAGCTTTATCAATTTCCATTCATGTATACATACTACATTGTAAGACACTGCCGGCCAAGTAAATTTGAGGGGTTTAGTTAGTCATTTTTATTTTTAATCATAACACAGTTTGCATGCTTTTAATGTTGACTGTAAAATGTAAATTGCACCGTATGCCTGTGCTCAATCATAGGTGGACGGTCAGATAAGTTTTTTGAAATAAAGATCAAACATTTTGTTTTTTCCCCATCTGAGACTGTATGTAGTCGACTTTTGCTGCAATAAAGCACTGTAAAGTATGTAAAATTTGTGTGTTTCTGTGTCTTTACTTGTATTCAGGGGGGTGCCACTCCTCTGTCTACTTAATTTCATTCAATAATTATACATAACAGTGATAGTCTTAAAAATATAAGACGATTATCACAATGAATCATTATGATTTTTAATACACTTAATTATTAGTTTAATCATTATTTCACTCTGATAGCATTTACTAATCTTGGATAACAATGAATACTTGTAACAATCTTATGTGACAAAGATTCTAATTTTTTATTATATCATTTTAATTCAATACTAAATAACTGAACATTCATCAAATCAACTTAAGTCACCTTAAATCCAAATTATTAATCTGGAAAATTCTGCCTGCTCATCCACATTTAATCCTATAGGGAAAGTTTGCAGTATTTTGTAAAATTTGTCTTTTAAAACTGAATGAAATGAAACATGGTGAAATTTAAAAATAATAGTTACGAATTACATACATTTCTGTAACAAGAGGCTTCAATGATCATTTTTTATAATGTAAAGGCAACAGCAAAGGACTATGTCCCTTTTTTTCGCTATCGAATTTTACATATTTCATAATTTTTATTCAAAAATTAAAATTGATAACCTCAATCTAAGCTTTCTTTTATTTATGAGCAACCTAATCTCTTGTTTCTCTAAATTTTCTTTTTACTTATTTGGGACATGCACCCTCTTTAATTTAGAATTTTTAAACTCTTACCTTTTTTTTTAACCCTAAATAACTAAACTTAAATAAGCGTTAATCTGTAACTAATCCTCCGACTAATAGACCACGGATGAAAACGAGCATTGCGCTCTACGAATAGCCTTGTTGCATGGGTCCTTTTCACTCCAACGGACAAACCAATTTTAAGAAAGAATCGGTGAACTAAATTCTATCAATATCTTTCTCCCAATTGTTTTTTTATTTTCTTGAAGTGACAAATATTTCCTGATATTTTTTTTTTTTAATGAAAACGTTATTTTTATTGCTAAATAATCGAATAATTTTGTCACGCTGCAATGAAAGAATGGGATTGATTGAACTTCAATATCTGCATGTGTAAATAAAATTTGTACTAATATTGAATGTAAATCTAATTTAGCTTACACCCCCCCCCCCCCAACGGTTTAAAATGCTATCCAAGGTTATAACTGTTTTTTTTTTTTTTAAGAAAATTTATAGAGTTAAGATAAAAACAATACTGAAAGATGGAGGAATTAATCAGAGTTGCCACTCCAATGGGAGAACAGAGAATGTTGAATTTTATTTCTTATATTTGTCTTTCAAAAAATGCAGGCTTCTCAAAGCGTAATGCATGGGATATTTAAGGACAGTTTGTCTACGATAGGTACTCTGTCCGCCACAAAGTCTGCGGCAGTCTGGTGCTATGGAAACAAGAAGAGAGCATTTTAGGGAGGGTGGCTTCGATGAAGAGGTCTCCTTTTCTTTCGCCTTCGATGATAGCTTGTATGGGGAGTATACCAGATTGGCTGACTCAGCCACCAGTAGGAGACTTATTTAATCTGATTCAAGAACTTTTTTAAGATTCGCATGAATATTTCTTTCTTACTTAAAATAATTCTCTCGATTCAATCAGTTGTTATTTTTTAAATACAAAGGAAAAAAAGTGAACAAATTCTGACATTAAGGGTAGTACAGGTTTTTTTAATATTACTTTTTAATTTTACGATATTTATTATGAATGTTCATTGATTGTTAGATGGTTTAATTTCTAAACTTGCACATTTTTTAAAGCAGTTAATTTCTTTTATTACTTGAATTTTCTGGTAAAAGTGAAGAGCTTAAACTTAATAACTCTGATTTTAAAAAGAGATAAAACTTTTGCTGAAAATAAAAATAGTTCACGTTATCTGTGCCGGAGAAATATTAAATATCTTTGTTTTGCTTATTAATTTTTAAATATTTTATTTATTTATTTTTTTTTTTAAACTGAAAGCAAGTGACCGCAACTAGGATGAAATCTAAAACTATCAACGATGATTTTTATCAGCACCCATCAAACCATCTGAAATTATCTGAAGTTTTTTTTGCTTAAATTACGTTTTTTTATTCATATTTTATTGTAACCTGTACAGTTTTTTTTCACTATTTATTAAAAACAGTTTTTATTAGCAAATTTATTTTTTCTTAATAACCAATTTACTATGTATGATAAATTTATAGATGAGTTATTTATTAATAAAACATTGAGCTGCTTTAAACAATTTTATACAATTTCCATACATATTCCATACATACATATAAATTTTTAAATTTTTTTTTCTAAAACAGAAGCTTTTGAAAAAGAGAAAAGATTAAAAAAAAGGAATCACACGCTCTAAACGATGTTTCAGGCGCGAATGCTCATTTCTCTTAACTCTAGGGCTAATACAATAGATCTAAGAGGGAAGTCTCCTTTTCTCCCACCGAAACCAGTCTTAAAGAGGGGTGCCGCACGCACTCACGGAAATGCTCACGGTTTCGGCACCGCTTGGCATTCTTGGCGGAAACTTTTAAGTCAAACCTGCTCTGTCGCCAAATTGCTTTTGCGTAGCGTTTATAAACAAGGGATAGAATTGTTTTCACTATTTTATTACAATTTTTTTCATTTTTTTTTGTGTTTTCATAAGATCATGTAACTCAAATATTAAAACACAAAATTCTCTTTGGAATGTTTAGTAATAATTTTAATTAGATCTTTCAAATTTAGTTTTAATCTGAACTTCTAAGCTGGAATTTAATTTTAAAATTTTATGACTGTGAAGGGCATTGACTTGATGACGTATTCTGATGCATTGATTGTATTGACTTGTTTGGAGTTTTCTAAGAAGTGTTTTTTATTTTCAATTTCTTAGTTAAAAAAAAAAAATAATTAAATAGATAAATGAAATATTATTTTTACTGATTTCATTTAAATTTTAATAAAATCATTTTATCGCGTTTAAAGTTATAGTTTTTTTTTAAATTAAACTCCAAATTTATAATTGAAATGCGTGCAATGGAAACTAGTGTTATACTTGCGAACAACTTTTTTTTCGAGTTTAAGTGTTGTTAATTATGATGAAAGTTGACAATGTAATTTTCTCTATAAATCAACTATAGATATTTTTTAAGATGCAAGCAATCACGGTACATAAAACAAATCAATTAGGTTAAAAATAGCATAAATGCTAAAGAACAAATAAAAGCAAAAGTTCTCTTAGAGCCCTATAATATAAATTATATATTACTTTTATATATACTTAAGTTCAGATTGGTCTAATCAAACTGAAGAAACAGAGAAACTCTTATGTCAAGGAACTGTAACTAATTTTATTATACATGTTTATTTTTAAAACTATATACAAAAACATCCGAAATATATTTCATATTAACAAAATAGTTCACTGTTGCCTTCTAAGGATAAATTATTTTAATTGTATAATTTGCTTTTGTAGATCCATTTCCTAAAATATTCCCCAATTAATTATAATTTGTGTAAAAATATCGATTTTTCTGTGAAGTATTTCTTATTATTTATTTTGAATCTACCATTCATTTTTTTCTTATACTATTATATAATATTTTATTTAGTAATGTTATAAGAAATGGCAAAATTTTTAGTCGCATAATTATAAAATAAAACTTGGTTCTTGTACTTCATCACTTTTGAAATTGCATTTGAATAAAATAATGTTAAAGTAAATTTGATGGGATTAAAATTAAATAAAACTGTTTTTTCTGAATTTTTATAATTTTTGAAACTTTCAAAATATTGAAGTAGTGTCATTAAAATCTTCATCTTATGAAAATGAATAAAATAATAAGGTTAAAGTAAAGTGCTGCGTATGATAATGAAATAAACATTTTTTTTAAACTTTTATTACTTTTGAAACCGCAAACAAATGGCTAAAATGATAAGGTTAAATTAAAGCACTTTAAATTTATTAATTGCTTTCTCAGGTCTATTTTTTTCAGATCTATCTTAATTTATTATTTGCGTAAAAGTATCGATTCCTTTGTGAAAAATTTCTTATATATATTTCCAATTGAAAATTATCACCTTTTTCTGATTAAATGTTTTATTTGAGGAAAAACGATTTAATAAAATCTCCTCCATCTGATAAAGCAAACAAGTGAGGCAATTTTTTTAACTGTATAAAGTTCTTCGTTAACTCATTTCTCAAATCTATTATAGTTCAATATTAGCGTAACACTATGTATTTCATTATGAAGAATTTTTATTATGCATTTGGAATAAAAGAATTAATTTTTTTCCTAATTACGCATCTGAAATGCTGAATTTAGCGATAAAGGTAATTTTTGCAATGTACTGCAATAAAATACCTTATATAAAATTTTCTTACATTTGAATTGGAAACTGAATGCAATATTCCTTAGTATATAGTGAGCACACAAGCCTTTATATATATATATAGCATAGTAAAGAATGGTAAACTGTCTTAGCAAGTAAATTTAAAAAAAAACAACAAAAAAAACAATAGATTTTACACTTTCAAGAACAATAATAATAAAAAAAAAAGAAGTTGAAAAGTAAAATATTTACAAGAATCTATTTTTAAATAAAATTCTGAAACATAAACATTAAGTATGAATTTTTCATTCAAAACGAAAACCGCTTATAAAGAATGCAAGAGCGGTGTGAGGATAGAAGTGAATAAGAAAGAAATTTTTAACTAGAATAGAACCATCATTTTCCTACTCAATCAACGTAATAGGGTTGCACGTTGTAGCAAGATGTGATGCATAGATCGGTTGGGTTACCATATTCTCAATTTTGCTGTTTTCAGAGAGCTTATTCTCGACCGCACCAAGCGGTGCCGAAACCGTGAGCATTTCCGTGAGTGCACCCCGCACCCCTACTTGAAATAATCATACCTCGTTACCATAGTCCCCGCCACCCCTCCAGACGAATGGCGGACAGAGTACCTATCGTAGACAAACAGTATAATAATTTATTGCATTATTTGTTTTATGTTGATCTTTTTCTTATTTATCTTAAGTTTTTCAAGCAACTAAAACTAACATTGTTATCCTAACATAGCTCACAAGATCCGCTGTAAATGTGTTTCCTCTTAATGTATATTGTGTGTAATATGTTCAGGGAATTTTTTTTCTCCCAATTATGGCCACCCAGTAAATGACTCTAGGAAAGAGTGATTTATATTTGTAATTTTACTCGGTGATTATTGTGAAAAAGATATACATGGTTAGTTGCTATTAAATAAACTATTTAATATTTAGGCCATTAATATGGATAATTGCATTTTGGTGTCAGATAGTTGTAAACTTATAAAAATTCTGGTAAACAATGCTAGACACTGTTAATTAGTCAATAAATAAATTCAGTGATAGATTTTTTTTTAGTGTGGCACCAGTGTACGTATTTTGTCATACTGAGTCTCTTAGATGAACAGAAAGCTCGATTTAGCAAAATACAGTGGTCGATTGATAGACGAATGTTTACTTATCTTGGGTTAATCCAAATTTAAGATCTGAGTCATTAAAATATCGCATGCAGATTGTTGACCACTTCCTTAAGCTATTGAGTGTTTTTATCCATGGTTCGAATGAATAATTACTAAAGTCACATAGATTTAAGTTATTTATTTATGGTAATACTGCCGTGCTATAGGAAAATCAACGTTAAGAAACAATTCAAAGTTGAGATTTTTATAAATTTAGCGTTTTTGTACATTAAGCTACTTTTGAGAAAAAATTTTTCTTTCTCTAAAACTTTGTTTTGGGAGTTTTTTAATGTTCATAGCAATAGAAAGAAAATCGTGGTCAAGCCACCGAAATCTATCGGGAAGCACTTTTCAATTTTTCAACTGTATTAAGTATTTGAGGTCTTTAGATTTTCATATTAAAAGTTTTAAAGATAAATTTTTGTGAATTGAGGGTATTTACTTATGTACAGGAAATGCAGTAACTGATCTTGTGGGATAATAGGAATGTTGTTTAATTTTTCTTTTAAACCCAGTTTAAAGTTCGATAAACAAATACTCTAAAAATTTGGTTGGAAATGTGAACATTGAAAGTATTGGATAGTTTGATTTAAGTATTCTTAGTCAATCGATATTTTTTAATAATTAACCAGAATTTGTTGCTTTGAAATATTTCAATTGCAACAAAATTAATAAAATTTTGAAGAAATCTTATAGAGGTATCCTTAGACCAATTTGTCTGCAATTCTAATCAGTGGAGGCTGGGGCCCCTGAAGAATTTAAAATGAGGTATTAAAGCTTTGGTAATAAATCAAACAAATTTAAATGAGTGAAATCATGAAATGAATAGAATATTTTATTTTGTGTATGAATATATTAGATTTTGCTATGTAAGCAGAGAGAGATGTATGTAGAACTTTGGTTTTGTTTTATGCCGAAAATGGTGATCTTTCTTTGGTGCCGCGCTGTGTAGTTCAGTGAAAATTATCAGTAATAGAATTATGATTTTTTGCAATGTTATCTGAAAATGAGTTACACGCCTTAATTTTTTTGAATTTCTAATTAGTTTCGGAAGTTAACGAGCGCAACATCTAATGTATTTAAGGCTAAAACCTGAGATGTTAAACAAGACTAAGAGTGAGCAATGCTATCTAAATTTAACTCTGTACTCAATTACGGACGCAGAGCACAAATCTCTTAAGTACAACAAATACAAAATCTACAAATATTCTGTATGGCTTTGGTGAAAATGTTTTTTCTTTCCTTCAATTTTAATTGTGGTTACTGTTGAAACAATTTTAACAAGTAATATAACCAGATTATTATTATTATTTTAATATCTTTCGTTAGAGTCTTGCATTAAACTTTAAAAATGACACGTACAACTGGTACGATTCGGCAGTTTTAAAATAATTTTTTTTTAAGTGCTATCATTCAGATTGACATTAATTTTAAAAATAAGAGCGAATTCTTATCTCCGGGTAAGACAGCTGTTTCTTGTAAAACTAAACACAGATGGCTCTAGCGATTAAAATTTATAAATCTGATTTATTTTTATGCCCAATCATAAAACACGTAATCTTTTTGTCTTGATATTATTTGCGCAGTATGACTATGGCTATTTACCATTCGATTTATAAATCATTTTAACATTGACCGAAAACACGAAAAACTATAGATACTCATAACCTAACATAGAAAAAACTTAGAAAGGAAAATATTGCGCATAAATTTAAATACGATCTTAACATTAGCTTTCCCTATAATATCAAATTTGTTTATTACCCAGTCGTAAGAGAGCATTCTCATACCATGTGATTCGCATATGCGATGGTATGTGAACACGATGCGAGTAGTTACTCTTAGTTTCTAAGCATTTCCATAGAGTGAAAACAGTAGGATTCAGTAAGAATAGCTAATTAAGGGGGCCAGGGACGAGACCATTTACTTAAACCGATCAACTCTATCAGAAAACTAAGCGGCTAGTAGCAAAATTTCTAAAATAACCTTTAAAGTCTGACTCTGCTGACCTCAATTAATGCACAGTCCGCAAAAAAAAAAGATATCACCCTGAATAACTTTCGTTCTAATGATCCGATTTTCACGAACTAAGTGTCAATCTTAATGGTTCCTGGGGGTGACCTCAAATATGCTAATTAATTAGTGCTAACTATTAATTAAGTTACGAAATCAGACACAAAAACGTACTTTCTCTGAATAAACATATATTTTTTTTACATATTTGGAATCTAGACACTTGAATTAGGGGGGGTAGACAAAATTTTAAAACAATTGGGTCGTAAATTGGGTTGCAATAAAGGTTTATATATTTGGCGATAGTCCAGAAAACCGCCAAAAAAAGTCGCCTGCGCAAATAAATATTTTAAGATAACCCTTGACTGATTCAAAAGAGAAACGCTTAATTTTACTAGGTTGCTAGGCAACCAATTTCTGACTGTAAAAAAATTGAAATAATGTTTTGTGATTGCTCTGAGAGGTTTAATTAATAGTTAATAGAAAACACCTCGAAGTTTCTAGGCAATAGACAATTTTTAAGTTCATTTATGTCCAAAAAGGAAAATAAATAAATAAATAAATAAAATAAAAAATTATTTTAATCTCTTTTGAAAAGAAAATTTGAATCGATTTATAAGTTTTCAGAATTTAAATACATGAACTTTTTATCTGATATTATTTAGATTATGCTATTTTTGCTATGTTTATTCGAGGATTTCATACTAAAATCAAATTAGCATAACTTATAATAGCTATATACAAAATTTTAGGGATAATGATTTTTACAGCTTTAATCGAGTCTTCTAGGCATGAAAGTTTGAAGGAAAAAAAAGTGCACGAAAAATAAAATGTAGATTGTATAGTAATTCTAATGCACATTCACAAGGTTTTCTGTAATTTACGATTTCTTTTTTCTATAACTCAATGAATTGCTGAATGTTTAGTGGCATTTTAAAAACATTGAAATATGTTATGTTTAAGAATAAGATATTGAAATAATATGTTGCATATTGTATGATTCATTGTTTAAAAAATTGCTTCATTTTGCTAGATATTTACGTTACATGGTTTTCTTTGGATAAAGATGATTAACAAATAGCATCCACATGCTTCGATACATTCTGAAACTTACGTTCGCAAATTCACCATAAAATGTCGCACAGCATATTCTTCAATTACGATAAGCTACATTTACCACCAAATACTGCTACTATGATTATTTTTGTTATATATATATATATATATATATATATATATATATATATATATATATATATATATATATATATATATATATATATATATATACTTGTATATATATATATATATATATATATATATATATATATATATATATATATATATATATATATATATATACTTGTATATATATATATATATATATATATATATATATATATATATATATATATATATATATATATACTTGTATATATATATATATATATATATATATCTGATATGATACTCTCTTTTTAAACAGAGCTCGTAAGGCCCTTAAGTTACTGAAATGGGGGCACGAAAACTTAAAAGATTTTTTTTTCCTAATGCCCGTCTGTGCTAACATCAGTCAATTCAGGCATCTACAGGGCGACAGATATCTGTGTGGCCTAAGGATTCCTAACGAGCATCAAACATTCTCAAAATTAAGTGTTCATTCACTGGAAAATTTAGTGTTTATTCAATTTAAGAACTGTTCCTTCACTTGGTTATCTTACTACTTATTATTTAAACCACCAAAAGCTTAAAACAATATTATGTAAGTTATCTAAATTTTTTTTACATAATTTGCATTTAATAACAAATATGTCGACATGCATTTAATAACAAATACGTCATTTAGCTAAAATTACAAATTTTGAAAATTTTATGATTTTTTTTAAAGACAAGCTAAGCTTAAGTATTCCTTCACTGGTTAGTTTACCCTATAAGATTTTGAGAAATTTGCGATGTTGTGAGAGATGCTTAAAAATGTTGACTGCGTACTTTTATTAATATTTATAAAATATATATTCAAGAAATTGATGAATATTTTATTCCAAATTTATTCATTCGTATGTATATTATTGAAATTTTATCAGTTATTGAGAAAAAAAAATAATCACATTAAAGAAGCACAATCTGTTGTATAATCATATTCTATCAGAAGCATGCTTTTATAAAACTCCACATTCTCTGAATAAAATGTATTTTATTCAATAAAATGTTTTATTCAAATTTCTTTACTAAATTGCAAATAGAATTTTAGACGACTAAAGAAGAAACATCGTATTTTATAGCTTAAAAAAATAAAAATGAAAAGATAAGCAAACGATTATTAGCGAAAAAAATATGAATGAAATTTTATGCTAAGCGCGCGAAGTCAAGTTCCTCGCAAGTTTATCACATTTTAATATTAATCGCTCCATTTAATCATTTCTTCATTGTCGCCAAATTATTTTTTTAAAAATAATTAATTTTAATTTTTCTCAGCTTCTAATAAATAAAAACAGTTGAAACTTTAGATTTTTCACTTGAAAAATATGTAGATTAATATGGTATTCGCGATCGCAACGCTTGAGTACGCCCTCTATCGGGAGCCTGTAAATATCAGACATTAATTTATCACGTTTTCATTTAGTTCCATGAAAATCATCGGCCATGACGGACGCCATTTTCTTAGCAGCAAATAAAAATCAAAATTTCCCTAAGGAACAGCTGTAGAATTTGAAAAAACTAACCAGAACATGCCAAACATTGAAGCAGAACACGCCAAGCATTTGAAGAACAATTTCTCAATAATTTTTACCTTTCTATTACCAACAACATAACTTACAATTTGATGATCACTTGCTGTTACAGATGTGTATATTACGGTAAAATAATTTTTTCTGTCTTCAATTCATTACAAATTAAAATGAAGTCAACATTGCTCTCGTCATTCCAATAAAAAATGTGAATTCAGAACGTCAAGAACTGCAATAGTTATAGAATTCTTCTTTGTTATAGAACTGTATATATTTCTTTATCTATATAATTCGGAAAACAACAATAAAGAATCAACCAAATTACTTGAAATAGTGTCATTTGTGCTGATGATTAATAAATTTTTCTATCGTTTTCTTGGTAAGTTTTTCATAGTTTTGAAAGAATAGATAATTTCAACTAGAATTCAGCTGTTCTGTTTTTAAGTTACATATTCAAATTCATATCGAGATCTTACAATTATAAAATTTTGATGTGTGGTATGTTATCTAAAAGTAATAAAGGGATAATCTATGTATATATTATTTGAAAATAAAACTTTCAAACGAAGAACATTTCATTTGGAACTCTACGGATTTATAAAGAAGGTAAGTGTTATGATTTTTATAATAAAAAATTAGCTTGTAAAACTTTTTTTTCTTATTTGATGATAGTTCTCTACAGAATGGTTTCTTACATCTGATTAAGAACTAGAAGAATAATAAGAAAAGAAACTATATGAAAGTTTTTATTTCAATGTAAAGAATTCTTAAAATCGTTTTTTATCCTAAGAATTCTTTATTTTCCGTTTTATAGTTTATAATTTTTTGATAAAAATTGTTGTCAAAATACTTTTTTTCAAAACGTAAATGGTATAACATTATGTGTTTATGTATACTTCTTGCATATTCTAATGTTTCAAGTAATATGATTCAGAAAAGTATGAATAAAAATTCGGTTCTTATGTATTAACGCCACAGCAGCTACAGATTTGGCTGTTTTTAAGTGCCGCCAATCTACACCTAAAATTTTTGTGACAAATCATAAAACGAAACACTTTATTTAAAATCAGAGTAGTTTATCGGATTTCGGTGGACAATGGGCAAAATATTTCACTCCAGAAAAAATAAAATTGCATCTTGTTCTATTTTTGGCAAATCCCAAAGGCGCATTTTCGTAGCACTAAAAAATGGTAACAAAAATCGAAGAACAAATCATTTTAGAATTCTTCTGATTTATAAAGCAGGTAAGTGTTAATTTTTATAAAATGAAAAATTTTACTTTTAAGTAGTTTTTTTCTTGATGATAGTTTTCTGCGTCCGATTATGAATCAAAAAAGAAAAGACATGAAAGTTGTTTATTTTAATATAAGGAAGTTTTAGAATTGTTTTTTTTTTTTTTTTTTGTTTTGTACCGTAAGCATTCTTTACTTTATGTTTTTCAGTTTCTAAATAATGATTTTCATTAAAACTTAAAATTTTTCGATAAAATTACTTGTCAAAAAACTTTATTTACAAAATTAAATTACATAAAATTATGAAGCTTATGTATACGTTTTGCTTATTTTAATGTTTGAAATTATATGATTCTTAAAACTATGGAATGTAAAGTTTAAATAGGCCTTTCAGGTTATATCATTAAATTTAGTAAAACTATTTCTCAGGCATTAGGTTTTAACTCTAATAAGAAGATACATATTTTTTTCTGTTTATTTACAAATATTTTTCAGATGTGTTTTGGATGTTCCCTCTTTAAAAAAAAAAGAGATACCATCTTGTTTTCGGTTGTGTAAGAAAGGATATCAAACATTTTTCTTTTTTAAATTTAATAAGCCACATTAAAAAAGGAACGTTACAATGCTACACGCTACATTAAAGACGTCTCCAGAGTAACTGAATGACGGTTCATATAGAAATCGCAGGTATGCGTCTCATACAACAACGCCCCCTATAGTTCGTTGCGATCGCGAATAAAAAAATTCATACCTTATAATTCAAAAATTTTTCATCCTTAATTTAATTAAATAATAAAAAATAATTAACAATTATTAAAAAGTATTTTTTTCGTTAAATTATCTTTGGGTAAATGAGTTTTATGACTGGGTGAAATTTTCTTCGAATTGCTTTATTAGTTTTTAAAATATGACTAAAAACGTAAAAAGTGAAATTAACATTAAGGGGTACGAACTTTGGATCGCTCTCCTGACCAAACTATGGGGACCATATTTCCCAGATTGCGGCTACCCCCTATATTTTGAAGGTTAAGAATCCAAATATGTAAGAAAAAATATATGTTTATTCAGAGAAAGTACGTTTTTGTGTCTGATTTCGTAACTTAATTAATAGTTAGCACTAATTAATTAGCATATTTGAGGTCACCCCCAGGAACCATTAAGATTAACAATTAGTTCGTGAAAATCCGATCATTAGAACGAAAGTTATTCAGGGTGATATCTTTTTTTTTTTTTGCCGACTGTACGTATTTATATTAATTAAATGAACAGAAGTTTTTTTTTACCTATACCGTACCGGTATTTATAGTAGAACAGTTAAACGAGAACCGAGGATCTTTTGCAAAATATCGAATTTTGAAGAAATTGATTAAGTAAATACGATCTACTTGGTGGAAAAATAGTTTTTAGGTGAACCGACATTTAAAAATTGTTATATAGTAACATAGATATAAGGTATTAAATGAGAGAAAAAACAAACTAACTAAAATGAGTATAAAAACTTTAATAAAAATATCTCTTTGCGTCAATATTATTTGTAAAAATTATTTTTCAGTGTAGCCTCTAATTTTACACTAGAATGGTATTTTATTTACGTCGTACTAGGACTGCTTAATGAGCTATAGGCGACGATCTAGGAAATATCAGAGGGCGATCCTAGGACATGCTAATACAATTTCAGTAAGAATAGCTACTGATCCTCTGCACGTTTTGACAGCCCGATAATCTGCACGCAAAGTCAAGCACTTTATGGTAGAACAGATTAACGAGGACCGATACCATGCATGCTCTGTCCCAATGCAGGCTGATCAACATGGTCACTAACTAACTGACCACCCACTGATGCTTGACTTCGGAATTCTACTGGTTCCGCAGTGGACTGATCGTTAAGACACGGTTCCCAGCAGATCACCGAAGTCAAGCATCACTGGCTACGGTCAGTGTGCGGGTGGGTGACCACTTGGATCAGTCTGCGTAGGGACCGAGGGTGTGCGGTATTAGTCCTCGTTAAACTGTTCTACCGTAAAGTGCTTGACTTCGTGTGCAGGTCGTTGGGCTACCGAAGTGGGGGTGCCATCCCCTCCGCAGAGGATCAAAATTGCTATGGCATGTCTTCGGATCATCTTTAGGGATGTTTCCACTGTGCAGCTCTAGAGCGATGTGAAAGAACTTCTACTACTACGTACTCTTCTATGTTTAATGGTGGTTTTCTCATGGTTTGCCCTACAATAAACCTCGTATGTCTTAACCTGGTCGTCTATGGATATTCACGGTGTCTATGGATATCCTATTTTGATTTTAATTTTGTGTTTCTCTGTTGGAAATTAAGTAATGCAGAAATAAACAGCCAGAAGTTATATTACTATTAACCACACCCAGTCCTGACTGCAACCGCAACTGGACTGTAAATCGTCGCTGGTAGACGATTCATCGAAAACAACGTAAGTTACGAAATATTATTTACTTTTTCTTTACATTTGACATTGACGTGGATCTCTAAAATTTAGATTGTTTTTCAGCATGTAGTTCAATTTTAGTAAAGTGAAATACATTTGCTGAACAGTTCCATTATTATCTGTAATTTATTTAGTTTATAGCGTTAAATGAAGTTAATTTACAAATAAAACTTTCCTTAAATGTGAAAAATTCTTTGTTTACATTTTGGTACTGTGATTCTTATACACAAAACATGCTAAATAAAGATAATTATTCTGTTTAGTACATAAGTTAAAAGTACAATTGCTTTAAAGCTCATTATAAACATTTCTTACATAGGTAAATTTTTTTTTTGTATTACTCATTTTATACTTTTAGTTAAGTAATCTCATTATTTTAGTTTTATCTTTTCCAATGTGATATGTGAATTTTGTGTTGTTACTTGAAACTTGGGTTTGACATTTATATGTATTTTCGCAAGTTCGCTGGAGCGGCTGATATTGTAGCTACGAGCTTCGTTTGCAACTATAATTTGAAATTATTGTGATGAAAGTAAACATTATAAAATATCAATATAATAATTACTAAATTGAGAAATTTTTTCTGCATTGTTAAGCTTTCTGTCAAGTAATGTGTAGGACAGGTTATTAGTTATGAATAGCCGGATATCTCTTTAAATTATCTATAAAAAAATGCAGTTTTAGTCTAGGAAGACATTTTCTTAACTTTCTCTCCCCTGCAAGAATAAATTATTCATAATTGATCATGTACATCAATTATATTATATCAATTCAATTCAAATTTAGCACAAATTATTCATAATTGTGTTTCGCAAATAAGGAATTAAAATGTAATGAATTATAAAGGTATACAAAAATCCACAAAGTAAAAGGAGCCGTCAAATTTAAAAAATATTTCAGAATATAACCTTTTTTGTATCTGCACCACAGAAATCGCCAAGTTTTGGCCGTAATCCAGGTAGTGGCACATTTGAAGCTAAAAAGAAAGATAAGAACAATGTCATTTACGGGTTCAAATTAGAAAGGTATAACTAATAGTCGCCTCAGGCAAGTATTACTGAAATAAAATTACAAGTACAAAGACTCTTTGATGCCTTGGCAATGGTAGCTGAGCCCAGTGGCGTAGTTTTTTTGGGGGGGGGGGGGGTTTGGGGGACAAAACCCCCTCCGAAATTATTCGTAACTTGTTTAATCAAAATGGACAACTCTATAAAAATAAATACAATTTAATTTACAAGTGTTTTTTTAAATAAAGAAATAAAAATTAATAATAAAAATAAAAATTAATAATAAATATAAAAATAGTATCAATATTCTTCATCTGTGCAAAAAACAATTGTTAGCTTCTTTTCCATTTTACACGTGACCACGCGAGTAATATTGCTGACGAGATCAATTTCAAGGCCGCTGTCTCAACCAATCTCCAGCGTTAGGGGGTAAAAATAAAAGATATGGGAAAAAAGAATTTTAGTTTATGTTAGTGATTGATTCTTTCGATTATAATCATGGATCGTTGGCTAATTAAAAGGCCAAGAATTGAAACAAATAATGACAAAGATATTGACTCCGTTTCGATAAACGATTGTTTCACTAATATGGAATGTTGTTCGAGTTCAGGAAATAACTCAAAAACAGCAGGTAAGCAATATTTTTTTGTCAAATTTTATTATTCCAGTTTAACTTTCTTCTGATTTTTGCTAATAGCGTATTTTCTTGAAAAGAGAATTTTCATTATTATAAATTTTAATTTCCTCAGCATAAAGAAAAGCAAAATAAAAATAATATTTTTTTTGTTGACTTTAAATTATTTTATTACACTTGATTCTGTTCTATTTGCTTGATTTAAAATTATTTCATATTGGACATGCCGAAAGATATAAAATAATTGAATAATCGTATATAATAAACATTTACATATTTGAAAGAATTATCTTTCAGAATATTTTTTTTTTACATTTCAATTATTCTTATAAATATGTATAGTTCTATTCTAGATTCCTTCAATTATACACTTAAATATCGAGTTGAAACAAAATTATAAACATTTTTTTTACCCATCAAATATTTTTTCCAAATTATAAGCGTTACAAATCGTTTTTTTTTTTATTTTCAAACGTATACATAAATAGTGCTTCTTTTCTTCCGTTTCTAACAGCTTTGCCCATTTCGTTTTTGAGGTGATTCTTTACTTTGTTAGCAATTTTAAATGCGAATCGTATGAACGGCTTTTCTTATTCAATACTGAAAGTTTTTTTTATATTTTCAAGTTTCAAATTTGCTTTAATTTTTAAAACTTTCCTTTGTTTCACATTTTTATTAAAAACATAATTTTCATTGCAGTTTTAAATGAATCAGTTATCGAAAGTGGAAGTGATCCGATGTTAAAAGATATTTCGCGTTTAGAGCATAGTAAAAAATACACTGATGAAGAAAAATGGGAAATTTTAAAAAATCGTTGTATGCCAAATGAATCATTTAAGTTTCCTACTAGTGGAAAAAGAAAATTAAAATTTCAAAGAAAATGGCTGTTAGAATTCCCTTGGTTAGAATATTCAGGAAATTTGGACGGTGCATTTTGTCGATATTGTTTTTTCTTCTGTAGTGAAGAAGTAGGTAAGGGGAGCCATACAGTGCCAAATTCTCTTTTGAAAAAGCCTTTTAATAAATGGAAAAACGCTAAAGAGAAGTTTAATTATCATCAAAATTTAGACTATCACAAAAATGCATGCGTGTCTGGGCAACATTTTATAAGCATTAATGAAAATAAAATTCCTAACGTACATCTTCAACTTGACACTGCGAAACAAGTCACAATTAAAGAAAATAGAAAAGTGTTAACATCAATCATCGAAACTATAATTTTAATAGGCAAACAAGAATTAGCTTGCCGTGGTCATTGTGACTCCGGACCGATAACGATGAAAGCTCCATGCCACAATGATGGAAATTTTAGATCTCTACTGCGCTTTCGAATGGCAGCGGGGGATGAAAGTCTAAGGCAGCATTTTGCTCGAAAGGAAGCCGCTTCTAAAAGCCGCTACGTAAGTCCTCAAATCCAAAATGAGCTCATTGAAATTTGTGGAAGGACTATTTTAAAAGAGCTTGTTGTTAAGATCAACAAGTCTGAATGCTTCAGCATATTAGCTGATGAAACTCCAGACGTTAGCGGGGTTGAACAATTATCACTGTGTGCCCGATATTTAGAAAAAACCGAGCAAGGACTAGTTTTGAGAGAAGACTTTTTGACTTTTGTGTAAGTTGATGACGTCACTGAAAGAGGATTATCAAATAAATTAATCAATACTTGCAAAGAATTAAATTTAAATTTGAAGTTTTTAAAAGGTCAAGGATATGATGGCGCGTCTTCAATGAGCGGAAAGTTGCAAGGGTGTGCAGCTCGTATTAAGGAGATGTATCCACAAGCTTTATACGTTCATTGTGCAAGCCATTCTCTTAACTTAGCCTTAAGCGATACATGTGCTAATTCCTATTTGAGGAATGCCGTAGGCGTTATAAAAGAAGTGATTTACTTTTTCAGGCATTCATGCAAAAGGGAAGCCATTTTACGAAATGAAATTAATGAAATAAATAATGAGGTTAAAAAGCAACGTTTAACGAAATTGTGTGAGACGAGGTGGACAGAAAGGCTTGATGCAGTTATTACGTTCAAAGAACTTTTTATTCCAATATTTTACTCTCTGGAAAAAATTCAGGAATCAGGAGACAACGAGTCTTCAAAGAAAGCGTACATTTTGTTACAGTCTTTAAAAGGTGGGAATTTTATTATTTCTTTGATAGTGATCCATGAGCTTTTTTCCTTTACTCACAGGCTATCAACATACTTACAAGGAGTAAAGGTTGATTTAGTATCCGCTGTGGATATGGCAGATGATTTAATAAACCTGTTTAAGAGTGCACGTGAAAACGCCGAATCAAAATTGAAATCTTTATTTGAAAATGCGACTGAATTTGCTGACGAAGTTGGAGAAGAGCTCAAAATTCCCCGCCTTTCAGCAAAACAGAGGAATAGAGGAAATTATCCTGCATGTTCTCCCGAAGATTATTACAGGAAATTGATATTTATTCCTGCTTTAGACCACATTATTTGCCAATTAAATATAAGATTTGCTGCCCATCGAAAAGTACTCACAAGTATTCAAAACATTTTACCCGTTTCAGTAGTAAAATTGAGTGAAAAACAAATTGAAGGGTGTTTGGAAGAAATTTTAACGACATGGCCGGACATATCAGACGTTGCAGCTGCTAATATTATTGTTAAGGAAGTTTTACTGTGGAAGCAACGTTGTACTCAACCTTCAGACGCAGAAAGGCCCCATTCATTTATAGACGCAATAAACTTCTGTGATGAACTTTTATTTCCACACGTCTACAACATCTTAAAAATAGGAGCTACCTTACCTGTCACTGTTGCCAGTGTAGAACGCAGCTTTTCGACTTTGAAAAGAATTAAATCATATTTGAGAAACTCCACAAAAGAAACTCGTTTGAACGGACTGGCTCATTTAAGCATACATCGGGAAATTGAAGTAGATATAAATAATGTTATTAACATCTTTTCAGAATCTAAACATCGAAACATCTTTTTGTAACACCTATCAATTTATTTGCTAAAATATATGTACCATATACTAGTACTTGATAATATTTATATATTTTAATGATTTTGCTTTATATGCATCTTATAATTTATTGAAACGGGATATTGCCTGATAGGAAGATATATATATATATATATATATATATATATATATATATATATATATATATATATATATATATATATATATATATATATATAATTTGTATGTGTGTGTCAAAAGTAGATAACCCCCCCCCCCCGAACATTCATCAAAACTACGCCACTGGCTGAGCCAGTGCAGAAATATCCTGATATATTTTTAATAAATATTAGGTTGTTCAAGCAAAAATTTTAAAATAACTTGAATAAATTATATGACAGTAACAATATTTAATATTAACCTCACATGAAATTAAAATATTATATTTCAAATTTTTTGTTACTTAAACAATTTTAAAGCTTTTAGCTGTTGCAATTCTTTTTTTATTGTAATAAAAGCTGTTTGGTTATGGTAAATTTCATACATTAAATATTTTTTCTGGAAAACCCTTGAGTTTAGAGAAGGGCATAATTTAAAAGTATTTGAATGATGTAGAAAAGTTGTGGAACGAAGTGGCATTCGTATACTTTTTATCGAAATTTATTATTTGTTTTTCAATTTTTATTGAAAAGCAGCATAAACTTTCTTGCCAATCCGATTGTTATACAATTTAAATACAGGGGTCTGTCCAAACATTTTGTGAAAGGTCCTATTTTTGTGAAAAAATTACTCACATTCTTTCAACCAGGGTCCTGCTTTTATGAATTTATGCAAATAGGGTCTGTTTATTGCAAAAAACTTTTTCAATGAGTTTTTAAATTGTAAATAGCTACAAGAGTATGCTCAGCACTGTAAAATTATAATAAAAAAAAATTAAATTTTCAAAAATAAACAGCATTTGCTGCTTTTAAATTAGAGATGCAACTTACAAATATTTGGTATTTAGCCTATACTGCTGAGCGCAGAATATTCATTTCGGACAAATAATGAAAGAATCGTATGCCGAAGATGAAACTTAATTTGTTTATATCCATCTCTCTTGTTTTCTGCCCTGGGAAGGGTTTATTCAATTAACAAAACAATAATGAAGATAAACAAATTTGTGAAGGGTCCAATTAAAAGAAAAATCATTTTGTGAAGGGTCCGTTTTTTAGTTAAAATATATTGTGAAGGGTCTGTTTTTAAGTTAAAATATATTGTGAAGGGTCCGTTTTTATGAAAAGATATTTTGTGAAGGGTCTGTTAACAGACCCAAATTTCTTCTGAACAGACCCCTGAAATATAAATTAAAATTTTAACATTATATTCTAGAAACTTTAGGCACTGTAAATTATTCTATTATTTGAACTGATTTATTTCATTTGTTTATTTTTGAATTTAGGTAGGTGCTGTGTCTCTGTTCTCAAAAAATGGAATCTCCCTCAACGAATCTATCTCGTGACACAAGCAACCCATTTGATACAGATCCTGCCCCAAGGGGCAGATCTCCAGAACAATCTTGGATTAGATTTGAAGAGGAGGAAAAAACTGAAAATTCAGTTGCTACCATTGTTCCGACTCAAACTATCCAAGTAGACACTGTCCATAATACGTCACATTCTTTGAATGAATCATTAACTTCTATTGATTCTGAAGTTTTACATGAAGCGAAAGTCGGACTCGACAGATCTTCTCCTCCTCATTCTAATTTTCTTCCTGGTAGAAACTCACCTAAAGGGGCGATTCCTCCTCCCCCTGCCCCAAGACAACTGAGAAAAACTACTTCTGAAATTTTACCCTCAACTCGTAGTTCTTGTCCTCCAGATTTTGTTGGTGATAATGGACACACAATGCAAAATATTCCTTTATCGGAAAACGTATCTCATCCGAGAACATGCAATCATGAAATCAGACAGGGCTTCCGTAAGTTCATTTTGTTTATGCTGTTTTTATGCATAGTTACACCAGTGCTATACCAGTGTTTTCCCTAAGCGTTCTAGAAGGGCAGCCCATCCTACTTGTTCTTTGATCTCAATAATTGCACCCTTTTTGTAAATATTAACTGCTATCCCTTAACACTGCCTATTTATTCATATTCTATTTTAAAATAAATTAATTGACTGTTTAAATAATAATTACACACTGGTAAAATTATCTGTGTTTATATGTTTAATTCTGATTACCATTACAAATATTTACTTTGTTAGGATTATTCTCAACTGGTTAAAATTTTATGAGTATCGCTTTTTTTTGAATGGAATATTAAAAAATTTTTAAAGTTATTTTAAATTTTTTTCAAAATTAATACTTTATTATTTTTAAAAAATGCACCTTTAAATGTTCATTTTCATAATCTGGAAAGGACAATAGGCGATTCTTAAAAACCCTTGTTTCTTTAGAAGAGGCAGTATTTTTAATTCTTTTTTACATTGAATCAGTCACGAAAAATGCACGTTATTAGTTGCATTGTTATTACTGATTACAGCATCATAGAAAAATTAAATATGATAAATCTAATATCTAAACATATTATCACAAAAGTGTTTACATGGCTCTTACTCCTAATAATCCTTGTGGCATCTGTAATTAAGTATGGTAGATGTCAAAATAAACATATATCACATAAATGTTAACAATTGTGTTTTCTTTATAAAAAAAAGTGTTGTGTTTTCGTTTATAATGATCTTGCATATTATTTATTATATTGCAGGTAATGGTGATTTTATTGTGGATTTGCTACCAGTAAATAAAAAGTGCCCTTGGGTTACAAAAGCACAATTCAAGCCAGAGTTAGTTCCTGAAGAACTTATGGCTCAAGGTTTGACTGTGAGTTTTGCATTAATGCTTTATGATAGATTAATTAGATGCATTATGATTATGTAAGCTATTATTGATAACCCTTATTTCATTTATCTTTTTGTAGATAAATCATCTAGTAGGACAAAATTTACTGTATATATATATTTTAATTTCGTATAAATTGTTGATTTTCATATTTGAAAAATTATTTACTCATATTAAAATTTTTATTTTAGTAGGCACTTATTTTTAGTTATTGTATGTTTAATAATAGCTCTGCATTTACCAAAGAGTTATAACTGTATTAAGGAATTACTCTAGCTTAATAAAGACTCGGAATTTTTGCATTTTGATGATTACCTATTTGATATATTAATTTAATTTACTGATTTTTAATTGACACTTTGATTTAATCCGATTTAAACCGGTAATACACTTGTGGCTGTCGAAACTGATGCATAATTCTCTCTATAGCTAACTGTTGAAGATTATGTGACAGCAATGCAGGTCCTTGTCAATGATGTCCGTTTCAATGTCTACAATGTGTGTTATAAGAGAGTCCTTATATTATGGATCATGTTGGGTTTTGTCATTCTTCTTTCCCTTTTGTTTTCTGGCATCAGAGGATTGGCTTTGTTTGGAGGAGGTTTAGTCTGGCTCATTGTGAATGCGGTTGGAATATTCGTTTGTATGTGGATTAAACTAAAGGTTAGTTATAATATTTAGTATAGGTTTGTTGTATGTTTTTATTCAATTTTTTTGTTGTTGCCAATTTAGCACAATAATTTTAGCAAATTAGTTTGCCAAAGTTCCATTAATCTTATTTTGGCAGTCCCGATGGATTATCTTTTTAAATAACCGCATTGAACTTTTAATATCCAATTCACAGTTTTCAATTAATATATTGTATAATAATAATAATTGTGTGGAAAAATTTTTTTTTAAAGAAGAAAGACTGTCTATTTGTTTTTTTTGTTGAGAAATTAGTTGAATTTTGTAAACAAAAAGTTATGTTCACATTTCTTGGAGAAAAAATATTTTCATAATTATACATATTTTGCGTTACCTTTTCTCATTCATTAACCCTTTTGCACCGACAATCACACTTCCCGGCCAACACGCCAGCATGCAAGAGCGTTTTCTCGTTCACTCCCGAACGTCACCCATTAGTGCCAGTGTCCTGGAACGTTTAAAAAAATAATATTTTTGCTAGAAGATGGCATTGTATGTCCATATGGTTTCAGATAAATGTAGATTTGACACTCTACTCAAAATGAGAGTAGTGTGACTCACATGCACATGGTTTTTAGGGGGAGGGAATGAAGGAGAAAGGAATGTTTCCGAATGGCATGCTTTGCTTTATGACGGCTCTTTAAATTCGCACATGGTATTTCTTTACTGTAAACAGGGGAGGTTTTATTTTGTCCGCTACAGCGTTGGATATTTCGATTTGCGGTCCAGTTTTTAGTTGAATGTTAGTGTTTTCACATTTTTCATACGAAGAAGGAATTTTAAGTCGTATATTTAGTTTTCAGATACATAATGTTAAAAGTTATTAAATGGTAAGTACATAATGAAAATAAAATGTGTAAAATATATATTTAAACAATAAATAACTTAAGTAAATAAAGTATTTATAGAAATATATAAAGCATATGCCATTTAGGTACTCTACAGAACATTATTAAGCAATGCGTTTATATTTAAGTAATTTCATGGATTTAGGCTTAACAGCAAAAAACCCTCCGTCCCTTGACAGACACTCGCGAGAGAGACTACCGGCCTCAGCGATGAGCGCCCGTTTGCTCTTCCTGTCACAAAAGGATTAATTTAGACTTTTATGTATCACTTTTGTGAATTTGCTATTCAGGGTATACAGATTTTTTGATATACCTTCTTGTTATGTTGTAATAGTCTCATACCATGGCTATTAATTTGTTAATATTAGTGTATAAAATCAAGTTTCAAATGGTATGTATTATTTCCTGTTCAGATGTTAATTGCAGAAGAATGTGCTTGCATTTACCTGGAATACCATATATATTAGGTTTGTCACTTGACATAATACAGGAATATCGCTTGAATTATTGAAATTTCATGGTTTCTTCACACATTATGATTTTCATGTTGTTTGATTTGTAATAGTTATTTTAAACTGACATAACTTTAACGTAAACTTAGAATAAATTTAATAATTTTACTTTTGAATTTATATTTTCCTATTGTTTGCCTTTAATTTTATTCATCTTTTATTTTTATTAAATAACTTAATTCTGTTGCTTCAGATTTTAATCATTCAATAATATGATTTAAAGAAATTGTTGATAATTTGAAGTAATTCAAAGTTTTATTTTTTGCAATGAAATAAAATATAAATATTTAGCTGTTGTATAATTTCGCAAGAATAATTAAAAATATATTAAAATGTTTTAATTTTCTTTTTTTTTTTTGCAATAAATTGGAATAACATTAGTGAATTAGAATAACAGCATTATCATTTAGAAAATTTTAATAAGTAATATGTTTTTTTTAATTTTTTTTAAATAGTTTTATGAAATTAGTGATAATGAAATATTTTTAAAGTGTTGATTTAGTAGCTTTTAACTGAATGATTGAAATTGTTTTTAGAAAGCTTATACATCAGTTAAAATTAGCATGTGATACTGATCTGAATAAATATTTAAATGAATAATTTTGTGTGTGTGTGTGTGTGGCACCCCTAGAGAAAACTCCTTTTCAGGAACTTAAGAACTATACTTATAAGGTACTATTAAGGTACAAAGTTTTGAACAAAAATTGGGGGATGAAGGTTTTTATAATAAAGAATTGTATTTAAAAATTGAATTTGTCTTACTCTATATCTTATTCTATAATTTTTAGCTATATCGTATGTTGGAACAGTGTATGGCTAGTGTTAATTCATTATTCTATAAGCATAGAATAATGGTTGGCCTGGATGACAGAGGAAAAATATCCTGCCACAAAGTGAATGTATCCTTTTTTTTAAAATTTTAATTTCACTTAATTTGCATCTAATTTTTAATTTATTACCCTTTATTTGTGCTTAAATCTATTTCATTAAATATCTGTAACTCTCAACGTAACTGTCAAACGTGCTTAATGATAAAAACCATGTTCTTGGGTGGTGATTCTAAACACATGAAAGAGTAAAAAAGTAAAAGTAAGAAGATGAGCACCCCCGCCTTAAAAAAAAACTAGTATGAAAGTTTTAGTTTTGATTTGTTTATTAATCATATGTGTTGTATAAAAAAAGTCATTTAATGATATTAATAGTTAAATAGCATGAATGGGAAATTATGTAAGACCTACTAGCCTGTTTACAAAATAGACTGACTTGTCCTTCTGTACTTGTTAGTATCAAATCAATTTGACTTATATAAGTTATATAAAGTTTCATAGTCCACAAGGGAAAAATATACTTCAAAATGAAATGATTGTTTTAAATTTTTTCAAAGAATTTAACACTTTGACAGTTACAAGCCTAGAAAGTTTCATTTCAAGCTGTATTCTTAGATAGTAGCAATATAATGATTAGCCACATTTTCAAATTGTTCTGGAAAGTGCTTTTGGGGAAAAAACACCTCTCTTACTTTGTAACCATTAAGATGTTTCTAGGTATTGTGCCATTATCTGAGTGAAAATTTTATAATTGTGTAAAGTACCTATCTGGAAACAATACGAGAGAGCAGTTAGATGTAAAAATGTAACCTTTGTAAAAAGTATGGCTTATAAATATGTCACTACTAGTTTTATAATTATAAATATAATTGCCTGCAGATGGCTAGAATCCATTAACACATATCTCTACTTGTGTATTTCTGTTAATATACTATTGCAGACATTTTGAAATTTGTGATAAAAACATGTGAAAGAGATTCAAAAATTTCTAGCAGCTGTGGATGCTCAAAATAGCATTTGTCAATTATAAGTATTTTTAAGGAAATAATATATTGTGATGTATATTTGTGATATTTCTGCAGTTATAAATGTGTTTCCTTGACGGCTTTTAGCTCATTTTTGTATATTTTGATACTACTTATTGCATTGTAAGTATAGTTTTTATTTTTTTTCTCATAGTTTTGAATTTCTTCTTCATTTATTGTGTAGTTTTGTTTTTTTATATTTGAAAGTTAATCAGTACTAAAACTGTATCTTAGTTGCACATTTTCAGTTGAGGATGAGTTTTAAAATTTTTTATTACAATAAAATTATTATACTTTTTTTTTATTGTTGAGGAGTGTTGAGCATTTTTGTAAGCATTGAAATATGGATAGAAATTATGAGATATTGATAAATAGGATATATTTAAATTTTGAAAGTATAAATATATCCTATTATAGTTTGTTTATTTTCATTCATATTACATGGATAAGCCTATGAAAATGCAGATAAATAGATAAAAAATTTGTTTTATTTTCCAGAAATATTTAAATGACATGCTGGAAAATGAAGAAAAATTGAATGTTCAAGAGGTATTTTTTATTTCCATTAATTTCTAAAAAAAATTTCAGTACTCTTAAATGCAATAATATTTTTTTTTCTTTTGATGATTTTCTATTTGTGGCATTAACTTCTTCAATATTTCTCTTATCTCTTTCTAAAATTTCTCTATTTGGTACTGAAAAAATAATTATTTTAACTGCTGTATCATGTTTTACTGGTATATTTTAAGTTTGTCAGTACCATAATTTGGTTTTTGTTGGTTGTAGTAAAGTACCTGATTTTCAGAAAGCATGGTATGGTGGTAAACACCACATATTTATTTTGGTCTTGCCAAGAAAAATATACCAAACATTACAAAAAATTTTTTGACAAAATTAAGTCAAACTTAAAATTTTTTATTTCCTCTACATTAACATCTTGCCTTTCTTCTTTATAAGTTAAGTTTTCATCGTCTCTAATTAAGTTTCCGTTAATTAAATTTAAGTACTTTTTCGTTGTGCAGTTAATTAATTATGTATTATATTATTATTTTTTAGTTAAATATTCTTGCCTTTTAAAACTTGCTCATTGACATTTAAAAATAAATATTTTACTACACATTCGGCAGATAAATGTTTTAAATTTTTCATTGTGTTGAATTTCTATATAGAGGCTCTGCTACTGTAAGAAAAAACTATACAGTCAAACCCCGCTATAGTGAACTCCCGGATATAGTGAACGAAATGCTCGGTCCCGTGCCTTGCTATACACGTATAATGTTATTTTTAGTGGATATAGTGAACCAAAAAAGTGAGGAAGTTGGATATAATGAACTTTTTTCAGTCTTCGACTGATTTCCCCCCACCCCCCATTTTCTTTGTAATAATTTTGAAATTTCTACTTCAAAGTAAATACATATACCGATAGAAACTACTTTTATGTGCTTGAATGGCAGGTTAGACAGGTTTAAAAAACGGAATAGAAATTCAGGAAAAATTATCTGAGAGTCGGGAAGTGTTTCCATATCTGATGTTGAGTATTGCTCGTCAGCAAAAGATTACTAATTTTTATTTGTATGCAACACGAAGAGTGATGAAAAATAACACATTTTTTGCTACTACATAATATTTTTCAGTCATTTATATGAATATAGTGTAATAAAAGGGAGGAGTTTGGGAACCATTAGTGAAATTACCTACGTAACGGATATAGTGAACTCCCGGTTATAGTGAACCGAAATTTTGGTCCCTTGAAGGTTCACTATGGGTTTGACTGTGTTAGCGGTAAATTGAAGTGTTAATTGCTTGTAAATTGCTCTTTTTATTAATTTTTATTTATTTATCATAGACTGCAGCTAATGGAGGGCAGCTTAATATTGATCAGTCTAGAATGGATATTGATAGATCAGATATAATTATCACTGGCAGTAATTCCACTCGTGTTAGTCAAAAAGAAGTGAGTATCTCTCTAGTTATCTAATGTAAAATAATTCAATTTCCAAAATATAGAGGTTCTGAATACTTTAATTAATGTAGTGTTTTTGAGCTTTCAGTAAATAAAGTAATATTAATTACAAATATTATTTCATTAACAGTGTATAATAGTATTTAAAAATTGGAATTTTAAAAAAATAAAATTCTACTAATATGATTGGTGAGTTTAGATATGTTAGATATCTTGAAATTATATTTTATACCCTTTAACTTTAAATATTGAGACTATCTATAAATCTTTGTCTTCTACGACTTAGAGTAACATTCAATCCTCCTCGCTAAAAATTTAATTTTTTGGATGAATTTTTAGTAGTTTGAAATCTACCATAATGTAACGTCACCAACATTGTATGTACAGATATGGTAGTGTTATGCTGTAAAATTCATTTAAAACAAAATATTTTAATGACTGACTTAAACTAGAAATCATTGCAGTGCCACAAGCTCATGAGAGATTAAATTAAAAGATCAGAACCTAACATTTTTCAGAACTATTCAACTTCTTTAAAGCTGATTTTTGTGAAGTGTAGTGGATTATCTATTATAGGACCAAGGAATATAAGAGTTAAACTGTATATCTTCAACTGAAGAATTTCCTAAAATTTTTATTAGCTCTGACATCTTGGTCTGATATGATAAAACTGTTATACTCTTGTTATAGATGAATGTGGTGAAAGCTTTCTGTTCGAATTTCTAGTTTACTTTAGTTTTTTTTTAGTTCAATACATTTTATTTTTTACTCAGGGTTTCCACATAGTATGGAAAACCTTGAATGATCAGGGAATTTGATTTTGGAGAAAAGAAAGTTGGGGAATTGTCTGGGAATAATGCAATTTTTGGCCAAAACCTGGAAAATAACAAATTTTATTCAAACTGATGATGGGTATTTACTTTATTTGGTAGTATCTTTTGATGTATGTAAAATACGAGGCACCACCCACTCACAATTTCATATATAAAGTGTGCTATATTTAGATTCATAAACTAATAATGGCTATTTACTTTATTTGGTAGTATCTTTTGATATATGTGAAATACAAGGCATCACCCACTGACAATTTCATGTATAAAGTGTGCTGTATTTAGATTCATAAACTAATAATGGCTATTTACTTTATTTGGTAGTATCTTTTGATATATGTAAAATACAAGGCACCACCCACTCACAATTTCATATATAAAGTGTGCTGTATTTAGATTCATAAACTAATAATGGCTATTTACTTTATTTGGTAATATCTTTTGATATATGTAAAATACAAGGCACCACCCACTCACAATTTCATATATAAAGTTTGCTGTATTTAGATTCATAAACCAATAATGGCTATTTACTTTATTTGGTAGTATCTTTTGATGTATGTAAAATACAAGGCACCACCCAATCACAATTTCATATATAAAGTGTGCTGTATTTTAGATTCTCCATTAATTTTTTGTGACAAAATTATGCTTTAACAATTCTGCAATAAAAATTTTTTGATAAGTAATTAAATAGTATACAGTTACTTGTTTTTAAATTTTTGATAAGAATCTTTATTTTTATGCAATTAAAGTTAAAAGAATTTTTTATCATCTTGCAAATCCGTTGAAACTGTTATAAACAGATTTGCGGGATAATAAGCTGATTTGACGGATAATTAAAATAAGATTTTAAGAAATTTCAAAACTGAGAGACATGTAGTTTTAAATTACTCACTCAAAACTATAAATCGCATCATATTATTGCTTTAAATTTTTAGGAAAACACTCATAAAAGTTTTAAAAACTATCAAGCATTATTTCTCCTAATTTAATTCTAGGAACCTTTTATTTTCTTCCTTTTTGGAAAAGAATTGTGCTGTCTAATAATATTACATCATTAAATGTTTGTATGTACAAAAAATATTAAAAGAAAAACATAAATAATGAAAAAGTATAAATTAAAATTTTTTTTGCATAAAATTCTCATGAACATGGTGTACAGACATCCCAATAATACCACTAACTGCTTCTGCAATCTAAATTGTGCTAGCGTAATGCACCAAAGCTCCTTTACTATCATCAGATCATTACTAAGGATTAATTAAGGAACTGGACTGTTGCCAATAATCCATTAATGGGATTTTAATTTCAATGTAATTTTTTTCTGTTAACTTTTTATTACTACATAATGTTTCATTTTATTTAATAGAAATATGCTGAAAAACTTCTCTTGCGATACAGTCAGCGTTGGGTTAAAGAATTTGTCAGAAAACGTTTAGATTTAAGATTGCCTTTACATCCTGATGGTACAGTTGAAACTGGACCTCCGACGCCACCCCGACATTGTGATTCTGCAAGATGTCCCTGCCAATTTATCGAAGAGCATCTTCGTTTTAAACCTACGACGAAATGCAGTATTAGAGACCTCTGCTCATAGTACTTCTAATTTCTATTATTTATATTTAAAAGTAATATTCGTTATTTTTAATACGTGTGCATGTTCCATTTTTAAAAAAAAAATATTCACCAATATTATCAGCATAGTCTTATAACAAATTGAAGTTATTTGTTAAATGGAACGTAGATGTACATTATTCATTCGAATGAATGTCGGGTGAAAATAATTGCTTTTATGACTTGGAGTTATATTTTTGTATATGACATTAATAATTCAATCAAAATTTTTTATGAAGATTGATTTTTGGAGGTACTTAAGTGTTTTTTACTGTGAATATACAATACCTCTGCAAATTGTTGTCATTATTCATGGTGCAATTTTAACCGGTGCATTTTCTGAAACATGTTCATAGGTATGATCAGTATTTTATAATTTTAAATATAATTGTGATACTATCTATTTAAATATATTTATACATTTGAAAAATTTAAAGCTGTTACACTTTAAATCAGAAAATATTGCTATTGTATTAAACACTTTTTTAAAATCATGTTATTTTATAATGAATAAAAATATTTATTGCTGTTACAATAAAACCGTCCATATCAATTGAAATGTGATTTTATACATTTAAAACTTCTGGGGTTTGCAAGGAACTTTACTCATAGGAAGTGGTGATCTTTGCAAACATAATGATTTGAATAAATATTTATATTTGTATAATATACATGTTATAGTATGTACAGCTATTTATTGTTAATAAGAAAAGATCTGATTTTAATTAAATTAGGGTTTTTTATAAATAAAAATTCTATTATATCTTAAATACCTGTGCAAGTTATTCTGAAACTCTCTTTGTAAAATGATAAAAGCAAATGATTTGTATAATAAGAAAATTTTTTTAAGCAATGTGGTTTACTTTCAATACAAATAAGTAAATCATGAATTTTTATGAATTGATGCTTGCAGGAAAATTTTTTAATGTTTACCTCGGTGATTTTTCTATTATTTATTTTTGAAAAACGAAATGCATTGTTTTCTTAGGTTTTGAATACTTATTTATGATTATAACTATGATTTAAACATTTGTGATGATATTAATATAGCTTTTTTTGTTTTTCTTGAAAGCAGATCTCAAAATTAAAATATGTTAGCTAAAATTATTAAAATTAATTTGTAACTTTTTTTTCTTCAAAACAAAAAATAAGTTTTTAATGTGGTCTAATTTCAATACTAATAAGCTATAAGTCAATCATAAAATATTTTATGAATTGATGTTTGCATGAAAAAATTTTAATGTTTTTCCGGTGATTTTATTATTTATTTATTTTTAAAAATTCAGTATTTTCTTAAGTTTTGAGTACTTATTTATGATTGCGACTATGATTTAAACATTTGTTATGATATTAATTTAGCTTTTTTTTGTTTTTCTTGCGAGCAGGTCTCAAAATTAAAATTTTCTAGCTTAAATTATAAAATAATAAGAGTTAAATTGTAGCTTGTCTTTTCTCCAAAGCATATTATATACACGTATAATATATTAAAACATATTATAAAACAAGTATATTTTTTTAATAAACTGTTAACTGTCAAAAGGAAAATTTTATGATTAATATTTTAATTTGATTTGGTTTTGAGGCTTTAGATCTGAAACTATCTTTTGCTTAAATTTGTATAAGATTTAAGTAATTTATGAATTTTAATAGAATTATATATATTATTTTCAATAGAATTATTATGTATAATTTCTATAGAATAGTAATTTATAATTTTCAATTAGAAACAAAGCTGTTGTAAAAAATTTTACTAAACTAATTTTCTGAATTTAGCTAAATTCATGTTATTTTGTATTTAATAAGTATGGCATTTCCAGAGCATTTATTGTTTTATATACTTATTATTTAATTCACTATCATTAGTAAATGTTGAAATCAGGGTCCATATACGTATTAAAAGTTATGTTTATTTGTAATAGTATTTAATCACTTTTATCTGTAATTATTTTTATCTGAAAAAGAGGTTTGTAAAAGTATTGAAAATCATTTTTATCTCTAAAAGTTTTTATGCAAAATTTGTATGTGATCGATTTTTTAAAATCTTATTTGTGATTTTTATTTTAAACAAATTTATTTTAGTTTATTATTTGTCCTGAAATTTCTTATATTCTTGTTGAAATTGGTAATTTCGTTTTTACTATATAATGTTATGGTTGAGGGTTGTGATTTTTTTGTCTTTGTTATTGATTTAAGTGTTTGTCCTTTCATATGGTATGATTTGCTATTTATCAGGATTATTGTTTTTCTCAAATTTTATTACTGGTTTTAGAAAAGTCAAGTAACTAAAATAATTTTTTCCCACTTACTGAAAATACATTTATTTTTTCATTCTAACCCTTAGAAGGTGTATTTTGACATTTATTTATTATGTTAAATTTGAAAATTTTCTTACACTGCATTGTATTTTTAATTTATATCATAATTACACTTATTTATAAATATACTTGTTACTCTTTAAATAATATTCCATGTAGGAAAATAATAAACCAAGTGTTTAATATCCTTTAAATATTTTTAGAGTAAAAAAACAATAACTAATTAATTATATATATATTAAATTATTAATTTGTTTCACTTATTAATAAAGATAAAATGCATTTTGCAGATTTTATAACTTTATTATTGATGCTTTTCATTCAGAGCTTATTTTTTTAAATATATACCAAATTCTATCAACCTAAATAATTCTATTTCTACAACCAAACATTAATCTCAATAACTGTGGATAATCTTAAATGTTAATAACAATAAAAAACTTCAAGTGTATAAAGAGCTTGCAATTTTGAGCTTTTATTTTTAGAGTAAAAAAACAATAACTAATTAATTATATATATATTAAATTATTAATTTGTTTCACTTATTAATAAAGATAAAATGCATTTTGCAGATTTTATAACTTTATTATTGATGCTTTTCATTCAGAGCTTATTTTTTTAAATATATACCAAATTCTATCAACCTAAATAATTCTATTTCTACAACCAAACATTAATCTCAATAACTGTGGATAATCTTAAATGTTAATAACAATAAAAAACTTCAAGTGTATAAAGAGCTTGCAATTTTATTACAGTGTAATGTATGCAAATAATTAAAAAAATGTTCTTTAAAATTAATCATAGTACTTTTTAAAAATCTTAAATCTTGATAATAAAAAAAAATTACAAATCTAATATGAGCTTTTATTTTTTACTGCCATACAATGCACATAAATTACAAAGAAAAATAAATATTTTTTATATAAATAATTTAAATTAAAACAAATTAAAAGTTAACTATATTTTATTTTTAAAAAAGATTTTTCTAGTTGTAATTTACAAAATATGTTCAGGAACTGTTTTGTAACATCCAAAAATTTTTTTAGCATGAAATTTCGAATTTCCCATTTATTAATTCACCCATTTTTATAATAATAAAAAACTACATTAATGGATATTTTTGAAACTGTTATTACTCTGGTAGCTATATCATATGTATTTTTTGTCCAATAACTGTTTCTCATTAAATCATTTTTGTAAAGATGTATCAATTTTTTTTATCATTTTAAATTTACAATTGACATTTAAAATAAAAAAAATTACCATTTATTTTGGTTAATTAAAAACCAGTGATTCTTTATTCTGTTTGTATAAAACTAATACAAATAAAATATCATGCTTTCAATTTAAATATATGTGTATAGATTTCTATATAAAAAAATTGCTTTACACATGAAACATAGAAAGGTTTTCATACTTTATGGTATAGTTTGTTAATTTTTTTCATCCAACTATGGAATTAATAAACTAAACAAAATCTGCTGATTATTTTCAACCATCAAAACTGTTTATTTTTCATGAAATGGTTCTATTTCATGAAATATAATTTTTCTGCATTTTTATTTGTTTGACCTTTTCTAATAGTTTAACATTAGATTCACTCTGTACTTATTCATTTGATTATTCATTAACTTTATGATATAAAATATGTATTATTTTGTTTAAAGGTGCTTTTTGAACTCTTTAGACTAAAAATAAAATAACCACCACTCGAGTGCTTTAAATTCAAAGCAAAACTTAATTTTTAAACTATTTATATACTTTCCAGTTGTGCAGAATTTTTTAGACTTTAAACTGGACAAATAATTCAATGATTTAAAAAATCGACAATTGGAGAAGATTTTCCACAATTTATGTAAATCATTCAAATGAATTGTTTTCAGCTTTTGCATATTTTTATAAGCCTACACAATACAGCATTGAAGTATGTAAAAAAATAATTACTTCTTGAGTACTTTCATTTTCACAAAATTGTAATTATTATTATTATTTTGTTAACGTTTTATTCCATGTTATTAATTAACAGTGTGGCTAAAGATGTACAAAACTTAATATAAGAGCTATGAATAAACGTTGCAATTTCCAAACAGAAATAAAAATAGAATATTATTTACTATAAAGTGTTAATTTAAACAATGATAGAATGTTTACAAATAGCCTTAGCATTTTCATTTAACATTGCTTTTGTGTGTCTCAAATTTATTCATTTAAAAATTACAGGTAATATTTTTTATGCTACTTTTCTCATGTGATATTCTATGATTTATTTTACATTAGATCTAATTCTATTAGTAAATCATTTCTTTTGCCATTAGTAGCATGTTCTTTAGAGTTTTAATTAGGATTATCCTGTGTTTGTGTATCCAAAAAGATATTTTTTATCGACTTTAATTTCAAAATTTATGTATAAAATTGGTTTTTAAAAAGTATCATCATTTTTTTAGATAATTACGTCACTACAAATGTAGTCTGTAGGAACTTGTTTAATATGTATATGCATATGACTTAATGTAGCAAGACTCTTATAAAGCATGTTACGGATTTATAAATTCTAATATTATGGAATTGTAGAGGTAAGTGTGTGTTGGAGATAAAAAAAAATTAAATGTAACAATATTATTCTAATCCTTTTATTATTTATAAAAATGTTTAAATATACTGGTTATAAGTTTAATATTTTATAATTACTTTAAAAATAAATTTTTTATAACTTATTGTAAAAAAAAAAATGACTTGTTGTTGATTACAGTTATATCTATATCAGAAATAAAAGGCACTATGTCATAAATGTTAACTTTTCCAGAACTACTTATAAGAATTTTTTTTTTTATATCTTTAATTGTACTATTAAAGTGCCTTTTCTAACTGGCCATATTTGTTATTTTCAGACTTAGAACATAGTGTTTTGTAACTTTAGAAAATGAAACATAGACCATAGTGTTTTGTACCTCAGAAAATTGTTAAAAACTTAATTTCATTAAATAAAAAATTGGCTAGGTGCCTTAGGAAAGGTCTGTTTTGTGATAATGACAATAGTGCTGCAATAGCTGAATCAACTGATATACTAGTATGAAAGATTTCAAATTTCGACTTAAAATTTTTTTTACTTGTTATATATGTCCTTCATCAAATTACCTCTTCAATTATTTGTTGATAACTAAGCTTTTATTAACCCTTTCACACCTGATTTTGCTTTATAGCAATACAATTTTATGGGACTCTTAAGTTATTTTTTTTTAAGTTTATTTCTTTGCTTTTAATTATCACATTTATCTAATTATCACAGTATTATAGTATAGTTTTCATTGTAGTTATCACACTGCACTTCTTTTTAAAAATAGAAATTACTGATGAAAGGTGATTTAATGTCATAAACAGGTGATCTTTTTTTATAATATTGTAATTTAGTTATTTGCATTTTTGCAATTTTTTTTTCAATAATTTAAAAATAATATATAATAATTGTCTCAGCTAAATATGGAATACATTCATTTATCTGTATAAAAAATAATATGAATATAAAATTCTGCAAACTTTTTAAATAAAAATTTTTTGTTTTTCACCTAATAACTAGAGAAAAATATATATATATTCGAAAGCTAAGGAATATATTTAGATGTGAAAGGGTTAAACTTCACCGTTGTTATGTTCAGGTTCAGTGATAAACTTATTGATGTTATGGAGAGAATTTGATATATTTGTCATCTTTAAATGTGTGTAATACAAATTTCATATCTTTTTGTAACTGTTTTATTCGGAATAAAGAGGGATTTATACAAAAGATTATTGTATCAATGGTCTCTTTAATATGACAAGGAAAATATTTCCTGATCAAAATATTCGCTAAATCAATATGTTTACAATAATTTGAACAAAAGGTAACACTAGGGGAGTTTGCACTCAATTATTTTGCACTATTTATAATTCTCAATTTAAGTAGTATTTGTTATGCTGCCTTAAATTTAAACAACAGTTGTAACATTTAACACAGTGCATTGATCGTAAGATATGATTTCTAGTAGAACACCGAAGTTAAGCATCACTGGCTGCAGTCAGTGCACGGGTGGGTGACCATTTTGATCAGATTATAAAGGTGCGCGGTATCGCTCCTGGTTAAACTGTTCTATGGTGAAGTTCTCGACTTCGCTCACAAATCATTGGGCAACCAAAGCGGGGGAGTCATCCCCTCCGCAGAGGATCAAAATTAATAATTATGGTGGCATATCTTCGGATCATCCTCAGAGATGTTCTCCTGGCCGTCGCCAATAGCCCATTGTGCAGCTCTGATGCGGCGTAAATTACCACCTGCAACTAACAACTCTTTTCAACTCTCTAACAGTCGAGAATGTGCACATGCGTTGACGAAAATGTCATTAATAATAATTACCATTCATTCAAAAACATTAATAATTGCACTTACATATTGTTTACGTAATATTTTTGTTAACAGCTGTTATAATATTGAGAGCGAATATCTCATTTTTAAATGATTAATTGATTATTAATCAATTTAGATATAGATGATTAACAAGAAAAGTGAATAAAATAGAATTACTGAAATTATAAAAGAAGCAAGAAAGCAACTTTTGCTAAAAAGGATTAATTACTTTTTGTCAGCTTCCATTTTGACTTCGATGAGCACTACACTATCTGTCCTAGCCAAGGAACTATGTCCCATCTCCCCTAAGTAGCACATGCGTAATCTCTCCCTTTTCGGTTGGAGTGATTAATGGACTACCACTTAAACTTGCTTAAGCTGAAATTTTATTTAGTCTAAAACGCGCTACATTCAGAGCATGTGTAACGCTGACAAAAAGTGAACATTTTAGAAAATTTTTAATTTTTTGCAATGTGGTAGACATTTAAAACTGGTTTCATAATAAAATACGGGTTTCATACTTTCTTAAATCACCCATATATGAACATAAAATTTTATTCATAATTTAAAAAAAATTTCATTTTGTCCAACATATCCCCTCATAAGTTAAAGCATTAGTCTCCAGCATATATTTAGAGTGCTAATATGATAGTCTATAATTCTTAAATTATTCGCGAAGCAGGATTCATTTGAAAATGGTTTTATATTAAATTTTGGGTGTAATATTTTTCGAAAAATGTTTTTATATGTACAGTAGTGCTTATAAAATGTAATTTTAAAAATAATTTTTAATTCCGTGAACTTTAATAATAAAAAGTACAAAGCATATGTAACACTAACATAATGTTGCTGACTTAGCTAATTTTCCCCAGTTTTTGCAAGCGTTTTTTTAACATTAGAAGCTTTTTTTCATCACAAAATATTACATCATATATATAATAAAAAACTTTTTTTCATCCTGCTTTTTTGGAAGAAGAAAAAAACTAATGTATCTAAATATATTTATTAAATTTTTTGTAATAAAAAAATAATAACATTTGATACTATTAAAATTGAATTATTTTTGACACTAAGGAAACTGAAGAATATTTTGTTAGCAATAATATATTTCAAGAAAAGAATAATATTGTTACTTATCACTCTTTGAGAGTCAGAAAAACATTTTTACCACAATATCTCTATTGTGGTAAAAATTATCCATAATTACCTATTATCCACAATTAAGTACCAGAAATAATTTGGTTATTCATTTACTGCACTTGTAATATATAAGTATTATAATTCCTTCATGAAATTTGCCCCTGGTATCCCCTCGCCTCCGTATGCCATTGAAATGGATTTATTTAAAAACCTAGTGTTTAAAAAATAAACACTTATATTTTAAACGTTAAAATACAAAATATATGTAACTAATTATTTATTCATTCTCATATAATATCTTAAATGTTAAAATATATTGTAGCAACAAAACAAAAAAAAATATGTTTGGATGTGGTTCAAATGTAAAAAATTATGTATAAAAAAAAAAAATTGTGATCGCTCGCAAGGCGATTGGCAAAATGGTTGAAGTAAAATTTTTTTTGGAAAAGCAACGTTATTGTGTTTTCATCTTGGACATCTTGAACTGTTAATCCTTAACTGCTGGGTACACAATTTCGCAGACATATTTGAATGCAGCTCAGACACATTCTGCGTAAATTCTTTTGATGACGGAATAGACATTGAACAGCCAATCGAGATCAATATTAACATTTTCGGATTGGTGCAATGGTGTTTGAAGGAGATTGTAAGCTGCATCATTCATCCGTTTCGGATTCACAACTTCATACATGAAATATGATTTGAAAGCTAGGCTTTTTTTCAATTTTACATGAATAAATCATTTATATTGCGTGGAAGACAGTCTACGGTCTTGTGCAAGTCATTGGGTATGTTGACAATAAATCCTTTTATACCTAATTGATGATCAACAACCAGTTCTCGTATTCGCATGAAATGGGTTCGGAGATCCACCATTCGCTCTTCTGTAGGGTTCAATTATCTCAAGCACTTTGGTTCTTTTGTGAGGGATGGGCTTCATGCTTGCGTTTGCGAATGGAATCCTTTCGTTTTTCCGATAGTGTGTAAAGCTTAAGCCTTAAGGTATTCCCGCCTACGTTCCGTTGGTTTTGGCTTTTTCAGCTTCGGTAAGTTTAGGCCTTGGCATCGTTTTTTTCTTGCTTCAACTCTAACTTTTGGGACCATGTCAATCAGTTTGAACCCTCTTTATTTATAATATTCACCTGAGTTAGTATTGAAAATGATCCAGTTTGAACTATAGGTTAGAATTTATGATTCTTAATTAAAACAATAAAAACAAAAATATCGTTCGAATGATGAAATTCTCTTTTATTCACAACTCAAGAAGTATTTATGGGATCTTTCTGGTCCCATATCTCAAAAATAAACTCACCAACTTTATGCATAACAAAATTAAAAGTGAAAGATAGAATTCTAAAAAAATTATCAAGCAGCAGCTGTCGCCATAGCAACGATAAGAATGGACAATTGGCGAAATCTCTAAAATCGTTTGAACAGTGTGGTTTAATTGAAAATGCTTTCACGCTAAGTCAGCAGCATATAAGGTTGATTATTGGTAATTTTTTTTAATTTTTCGTCTCACTGATATATATACTATAAATAATCGTAAGGATTAAGAATTACCTCGGAAACCATGACGGGAGATGTCATCTTACGCTGCTAGGGGCGCGTTCCTATTATGGACATGCTAACCTTGTGCCTTTGAACTTGCACTTTTATTTTTTTTAAATATTTTAATTTCATATTGCTATTATTTTATTTTATAACCGTCGTTGAGCAGCCAACCCAATTTTTTGGGTTTTACTAATGTTCAACTCTATATCCTTGTAATTTTGAACTCAATTCATAAAACAAGGGAACTCCTGGATCAAGTATTGGGAGAAATTTACCTTCGTGGAGGACTTTTTGATGGAACTAAATGCATTTGTGTTGCATGGACAGGAAAACCTCCCATGGTTAGCCTGACATCAAGGGGACTCTAACCCCAGATCTGTCTACCACAGAGGATACTTTACGTTAGCACTGTAGCCGGTGCCAGCTGGGTGCGGAATTTGTATCGACCAGCCATCGCTGGAATTCAAACCCGGTTCACCTCATTGGGAGGCGAACGCTATATCCTCTGAACCACCACGGCTCAATAATAGCTATTGTCGAAATCTCCCTTGAAATAGGCTCAAAAATGCTGTTCTATCGTAATTTAATTATGAGGTGAGCTTGTCCAGTTAGTCACCAAATCGATAAAACAGCTAATACTGTACCTATTTGAAAGAAGTTTTTGACAATAATTAATAGAAAACAAAAAATTAAGATAATTTAGATAAATAAAAGTTCCTGAAGTTCAAAGGCACACCATTTAACAGTTCTTAATAAGAAAGCGCCCTTAGCGGCATACGATAACATTTCCGGTCATGATACCTTTCAAATTTGGCTCTTAATTTTTCTAAATAACGCATTTCTTGATAAAATATTAGATCAATATAATCTTCTCTGACGCACGAAACCATTCATTTTGATGTAATCTAAAATGCTTCTGACACTATCTAAATATTTTGTTCGTTTGTTGAGTTCGATTCCTGAAAATAATTTGTTTTTTAGACTGCTACAAATCAGTCAACCTACCGAATCGACGTATCAATAATCATTTAGAACATTTTTTTAACTACGCAATATTCCAAGTTTCGACAGAAAAATGTCCCAGAAACTTCCAGTTGCAACGCAAATCAGGTGCGTTGCAATTAGAACAGAGGAAATTACTTTGTGATTTAGGGTGTAATAAATCGGCAAATAGGATACCGCCAATTTATCATCATGTGTTAAAATAAAACAAGATTAAACATCCTTTTGGAACAATCATCAACTAAATTGACCTCTTCAACCTTGAAATAGGGAGGAATGATCCCGATCGCCTCAGTGTTTATTCCATAGAGCATCAACTCGGTTGGACGTTGGACATGCATCCGCTTTATATTCCATCGTTCTGTGTAAGTATTGTATAAACTTATTGCTCTATAAATGTAGTGATTTTTTTCACTGTTTGAATTTTATGTATGGTTGGGTTAATTGTGGCTTGTACCAAAGTTAAAAAAATTTGAACCAAGCTTAAAAGCAAATTTTAAAAAATTGAGAATTTTCTGTTAATAGATTGGCAGTTTGAATGTTGAAATTATTGCATTTTTGTAGGGGTAAGCTTTATAAATAGGGTTTGCATCCATTTTTCAAATAATGTTTCGACTGATAACTCACACCAGAAAAAAAAATTTATGTTTTCATGAAAATTGTTCAATCTGAAGAAAAGTTTAAGAAATCTTATATGAATTTGAAATCTCGTAAGAAATAGGGTTTTTTTTTCTTGTGATTTAAAGAGACAAGAGTATTTATAAATTATTTCGGTTCTCTTTTCTTATTTTATATATTTAAAACAAATTTTAACATATGTTGCCACGTTTATTATCCACTCTATCTACATACTCAGGGCCGGCTTATGCATGTCGCGGCCTCTAGGCAATGCTCGTCTCGGCCCCCCCCTACCGTCTTCTAACTTCTTAATATATTTTTTCGCTAATGCAACACTTTATTCATAATTACGCTGTTTTTTACTACATAGGTATATTATCACATTATTCAATAAAAATATTGAATCAAACGAAAAGAATATAAGTAATTAATATATGCATTTAAAAAAAATCATACAATAAGCTTAAATATTGACTCTTCTAACTTTTTTTGTTACAAAATCGTTCAAGACATCCTGAAAGTTAACCTTTTCCAATACATCATTTTCAATTGCCATTATGGCCAATGAATTTAAACGGTTTTGAGACATAGTTGAACGAAGACAGTTTTTAATTAATTTCAATTTGGAAAAGTTTCGTTCACCAGTGGCGTTTGTAATCATTAGACTTCTATATATTTGCAAAGCTGTCATTACATTCGGGAAAGTTGATTGTGCCATGTTACCAATAATCAGTTTGTAAGACTCTTCGGCAGGCACATTTTTTTTTCCGGCGTCTTCTAATTGTAAGATGAAGTTTTTATACTGCACCATTTCGTCTAAAAACTCAGGCTCAATGTCCTCGAAATAATGTTCCTTAAGCTTTGTGCAAGCCTGTCTAATTTCAGCGTCGGATTTTGTCGAGAAATCTGTTAGAAACCCAAACAGATCATTTATTTCCCGGTAAGCTTCTAGGCGCCGCGACAGTTCTGTACACAGCATGTCTAGTACTGGCAAATATGTATCAACTTTTAATTTCTCTTTTCCTCTGAGCACAACTTCTTTTGCAGGTCCGTCATCGTTTTGCGCGTTTTTTAAGCGTGTTGTGTTAAAAAAGCTGCTCTTGCTGTATAGTCATCTGATTAGTCGGCGTTAACTGCGTAGACTGCTTTATATATGAACTAACTACCATAATATTAATATCTAATTTGGAATGCGTTCAGAAATGTACTAAAATAGCGTCGATGAGCAAGACAATCGTCATTGAAATTTCGAATTAAATTTTTACTGTTTAAGAAACATCGTAAATTTTTTTCTCTGTAGCACAGGGCCCCTGAAAGTGGCGGGGCCCCTAGGCAGTTGCCTACAGTGCCTAATGGATAAAACGGCCCTGTACATACTTTACTATCCATTTTACTCAGTTAAAAAGTCACTCTCTACTTTTTCTTTGACGCAAATACGAATATTGGACATAAGAGATGTAAATGAGGGCCGCTTCTTTCCTTGGTTTAGCGTTGATATCACTATGATGAAGTTAAAGATCTAGTTTTTTCAAAAATCGGGCAAGGTTGGATACTTGGCATTTCTGATTTTGTGAAATTTTCTGGATATGTTCTTTATGTAAAACCATAAGACACGTAGTTTTAATTAGGTAACTGTATATTGCCGGATACCAGGTACATCTCTTTTACCTATATATCCAGCGCTACTAACTTTTGCGCTTTTTCAAGAAGGTTATTCTAGCGGTAGCTATGATTTGATTTTTGGCCTAATAAATTTGATTTCGAGTAACTTTAGTCCTCACGGCAAACAATCTGATAATCGAAAGGTATGTTTCTGAAAAAATGGCTAAATAAAGAAAAGAAATTATTTTTCTTTAATTCTTATTTCAACACCTATCACATAATTATTTCATCACATCTTTTTCATCACCACTATTAATAGCAAATATCCTTCTTAAAAAATGTGAAAAATCGTATACCAGAATAGTAGAGGTTATCTTAAGAGTTAAGATGGTGCGTCAATGATAAGATTACTGAGCTAATATATTATTATAATGTAATGAAAAGCCAACAAACTCATAAATTTAAATAATTTTTTTTATTCCTTTTAGTTTTCAATGTGTTCTTAAAATACCTTTCACGGGATAGAAACTTATAGAATCTCACTTCATTAGATAGATAGAAATAGCAAATAGCTTTTACAGTCTTCTCATTATTTTCTCAAAAATTTATGCAGAAATAATTTTTAGTATAAACGATTTAGTATTGTAGGTACATCTCCTCAGTTGTAGACTTTTCTGTACGATTTATTTTGAATTTTGAATGAATTCCAGTTATGCAGTGTGCACTTTGAAAATGAGGTTTAATCTTCGGCTTAGTCAGATGAGGTCGAGAAATTGTGACTTGCGAGCCACTAGTGATTTTTTTCTAGATTTGAGGGTGGTTTGCTGACCATTGGAATAATGACCTTAAACTGTTCACATACACATATCTCGGAGCTCCACTTTTTATTAAAATTTAAAGTTATGAATTTAGTAACATACGAGGTTTCTTTTTATGCCATATTATGTAGTTGAAGCTGTGAAGCGGCAAGTTTGTACAAACGACTAAACTGGTCGCCAAACGTAATCAGTAATAAAAAAAATATCAAAATTAGTAAACAGTTTCCTAAAATATGTGTGTCAGGAATAAGTATTTCTCCCAAGGAATCAGCTTTAATTTCTTCAAATCATTCATTTATTTATACGACTGGTAAATTTTTTATGTAAGAGTATGTGATGATTTCAGAAACATAAGAGACATTTGATAGCATCTTGTTGTTTTTTAGATTTTGTTGGTGGCGTTTGTATCTTGTGACTCATGTATGAGAAATGGTGTGCGTTGTTTGGATTATGAAGTAATTCAGTCTCATGAGGTAAGTTCTTTTCCTTGCCTTTTTATTTCTTACTTTACGATGCTGACAGTGAATTGCACCTGTTATGTAAAGCTATAAAAAGACCAAACGATTATTTATGCAGCGATTATATATGATTATTATGAACTAAACTTTATGCAAACGATTATTTATGACGTCATTAGTTAAAAGTGTATATAAAAATGTAATATTATCATTAACGCAATATTATCGAGTGTATATTAATAATTTTGAGTGGCAACGTGAAAAGATTGTTGTTCTAAAGTTTTATAATAAAATGGTTCTTTTGATAGAACGCAGTTATTTATTTCAGAATTTTAAGTTATTTTTATGGCTTTGATAAATCGGGTAGATTTATTAGAAGCACGAAACAGCACCCAGTGTTCCCGCCGCCGAGCTTATTTGCGCCTGTATCACCTAACTAAATTGAAAGCACAGGGTAATTATAATTAGAGTGGGATTTTTAAAAGGCTGTAAAAAAATCACTAAAGAAAGAAACACAGCTCAAAAACTGACCGATAGATGGCATTGAATTTGTCATAAGATATTAAAAACGATTACTTTAAAATATATGCTGTTTTTAACATGATGATATTAAAGGTTTTATTCAGAGAACTAATGTTAAGCATGCACACTTTACTCTTGTCATGAAAGGACAGAAACATGCAGTTCCTGTACTACTCTATCATTGAAGTATTTGCCTCTGCTAATGAACTCACGCATTGTCTAAAGTTTTTAGTCTAGAGACAGCTAAAAACAGATATTTTCTTCGTTTAGCAGCATCATGTCGTGGTGGGTGGGCCTTTAACAAAGATTGCTAATGTCACGTTTCTTGTAGTTGCTGTTTATTTACGTCGCACTAAAGGTGCACAATGGGCTACTTTATAATTGTCGTTGATCAGCCGACACAATTTTTTGGGCTTACGACTATTGGTGTTCAACTCAGTAGTCTTGTAATTTTTTACCCAATCTAGAAGACAAGGGAACTCCTGGATCAAGTAGTGGGAGAAATTTGGCTTCGTGGAGAACTTTTTGAAGGAACTAATTCACATTTGCGTAACATGGAGAGGAAAACAGCTAAAACCTCCCACGGTTAAACTGACGGCAAGGGAACTCTAACCCATGATCACCTCATTGTAAAGCGAACTTTCTATCCCCTGAGCCATCACGGCTCACAATGGGCTAAGAATTACAATGTTTTGGGCACTGTTTATTGTTTGTCAGAGGATATTATAATATAAAAATTCATACTTTTGTAAAATTTTAGGTCTTGAAATAAAACAAATTTAAACATCATTTGTTTTGTTTAATTCTTCATGAACTCGGAGCAAATATGAAACTACCCCAGAAAATAAATTTCAGATGTCATTATAGAGCTGAAGCTTATCTATATATATATTTCTCTTACACGGCGATAAAAAAAAGCCTCATTACAACTCCCCGAATGGCAACGCTAGAAAATAGACCAATGATTACCGCTAAAAATGTCACATGCCAAATCTAGCTAAGATGGCTCAACATATAGCGCTTTTAAAAACGGAAACGGAAATAACCAGGGAGAGCATGAGCTAGGCAGAAGTCTTTGTCGATAGATCTTTATTTTGGTTTTTTGTCGAAAGCGTTTTTTTTTTCACGAATTTATGTATTACGAATTTATTTGTCAATTTTTTATTTATATCACGAATTTATTTGTTTTACTAGAATTTATTTGTTAATGCAGGTTTTTCCATTGCAATTCACTTATTTCAATTTTTAATAGACTTAATTATAGCCGAAATTTTAATCTTTTTAAAGAGATATCAGTTTTAGAAATTTTATCTAAAGATTTTATACTATAGCACATTTCTAATAGATTTAACGAATTACATGTCATTTATTTGAATTCAAATTTATTTTAAGGACTTAGTACTTACTAAAAAGATGTAATTTTTTTTAGAAAAAAAAGTTGTTATATGGATTTGAATGATTGTTTTGAATTCTTAGAATTATGTGCATTTGCAATGTACCTAAGTTAGTAGCGAGCAAAACGAGCTTGGTTTGCGGAGCAAACCATATAACATTGCGTAGCAATTTTCGGGGGTTGGCGAGCGTTAGCGAGCAGGGGGCGCAGCCCACTAGTATTATTTAAAAAACAAGTAAAATAAACAGTTTATTTTTATTTCTAAAAAAAAAGAAAACATTAATAACAATGTTGATTGGCACTTAAAGTTTATTTATTCTTAATTGATAGTATACTATTATCTGATTTAAATTTCATGAATTACTTGAATGCAGAAAAATTTCTGTGCATTCAATGATAATAATAAAAAATAGGAATTTAAGTCTTTGTTACTCATTTAAAATGTTTTGGGTAATAATTTTAAATTAGTTTTAAGGAAACTGTCGTTCATACTTCATATAGCATGATTCCTTCTTACACAAATAAATTGCTTTAGTGTATCTTGTGATGAAGTCGTAAATGATTTTTTTTATGACATTAAAATTAATCATTAAATTTCATAATTCAATTTTAAGGCGCCACATCAAACAAATGTAGGCAAAAGTATCGAAACACAATTTATTGCTTACATTAAATTTTCAATTAATTCCAAATCCACACTGAAAAAAATTTATTTCTCTATCTGTATTATTAAGTTTCGAGCGTTTTTTTGGAAAAAAACACAGTGGTTTTTCCAGCAAAAATGGAAGTTTTTCACACGCATGCGTTTTTAATGTTTACATGTCATTTGAATTCCGAGCAATTTTATTCTGTTGAGGATGGAACTTTAAGGTAATATTTTTTAACATTAAGCCAAACATAAAATTGGGCATTGAATAAGCGTTGGGAAAATTATTGACTCATTATGACAATTGTGTCTCTATATTTTACAGCCTTTCGGAAATGCAACTTTATCAACAATCATCATACATAAATTAAAATTTGAGCTGGGAAAATTTAAAAACGCTATAGAAATTTTTTGAATAGCAACTAAGGACTACAGATGTCAGAAATTGAACTACGGTTTTCAAACCGGTTTTGATGTTTTCCATTCCGTCTCCCTCAGTAGTGATTTTCCAGATTTCGATAGCGTTTTCTTATCCCTTTAACTTAAAGCGAACTTTTAATAATTTATTGCGAATATATTTTTTTAAAATCATTTTACATAGATTCAAGGTAAGTTATGTATAAGTAGTACAATAGATAAAAATAATTGAAGAAAACTTCGATAAATATGTATGAAATACCTCTAATAAAAACAGATATGTCTGAGCTGACAATCAGTTATAGATGCAATCAATAGAAATACGTTTCTATTGGGATAGGAATACGAATTGTCCAATAGGAATCGTGCAAACGGAAATTCACTGAATGATAGTGAAGCACCGATCTAGTTCAGCCTCTAATTTGAACATCTCTATTGAACAGAATAAAAATGCTGTTAAATAAAGTACAAGGGAAAAAAATATTTACTGCTAAATTCATTTATAATTTTTAATTTGAAGCTGATGGCAGCCAAAGATTTCCAAATCGTTTGTTGACCTCGCGATTCTTTCTTTTTTCAAATTTTTTTTCTTCTGCCGATTAGATAAACACGTCGATAACGTTAGAAATCGAATTTTGAAAAAGTCTTACATTCGAAATTCGATTTTTCAGGAACTATTCTACCGATTTTGCACAGATTTTGTATTTTTCTATGTAAAATTACATATTTTAAAATGACTTAAATAATTGTATATCTTACAATTTAAATATTTTTGAATCATATTTAATAAAATAATAAAAATAACTAATATTTACTCAAGTTATTTTTTTGAATGAAATTATTATTTGGATAGACGGACTTAATTGTGTGCAAAATTTTTTCCATTCCCTTAAAAAGTTCGCAAGGTACGCAAAAAGTAAAATCAACATTAAGTGGTTCGAATTTTGGACAGCTTTTCTGATCCACCTATGGGAACCATATTTCCCAGATTACGGCTGCCCCCTATATTTTGGGGATCAAAAATCCGAATCCATTGAAAAGAAGGTAAGTTTATTCAGAGAAAGTACGCTTTGTGTCTGATTTCGTAACTTAAAATACCATCGGCACCAATTAATTAACATATTTCAGGCCACCCCCACGAACCATCAAGATTAAGTCCTATAATGTGAAGATCCGATCATTACATCAAAAGTTATTCAGGGTGGTCCGTTTTTTTTGGCACCCTGTACTTATTTGTCTAGGAGAACTATAAAAAAATTGCTATATTATTATGAACGCCACAATGATACTTAACTAATTTTGGTAATTGGTACAATTAGGCTGGGATAGCCAGGTTGGTAGGGCATTGGACCCATGTCCAAGAGGTCGTGGGTTAGATCACTGCCGGTCGAAAACTCCCCGTGTAGTAAATGGTGACTTATGCACGTTAAATCTTTCAGTTCACCAAGTCCTCTATGTTCCCATAACAAATCATACATCTGGGGTTACTGATCCAGGAGTTTCTTTGTCTCCTGGATTGGGTTCAAAATTACAAAGCTACGGAGTTGAACATTAGTGGTCGTGAACTCAAAATTGGGTCGGCTGTTCAACGACGGTTATAAAATTAAAAAAAATGAAATAAGTGCAATTGAGCCGTGATGATTCAGGGGATAGAGCGTTCGCCTTTCAATGAGGTGACCCGAGTTCGAATCCCAGCGATGGCTGGTCGATACGAATTCCACATTCGGCATTTTACATATTTTTGCAAATAAAATTTTTAAGTACCAGATGGCGCCAAAATTACAAACTATTTCGACAAAATATTTAAAATATCAATAAAAAAACAAAGGAGATAGAAACGCTGCATTTTTCTGAGGAGACTAAACAATTTCTTCTCTTCAAGTTTTAAAATTAGTTACAAAGTTGCTAAGCAGATGTCGCTGTTTAATGAAAGAAACTAAAAAGCATTGATCCGCAACAATGGTGCTGTGCACGATTACGACGAATTGAACTACGATGAACTATAATAATGTATTATAGTTCATCGTAGTTCAATTCGTCGTAATCGTACATAGGTGCAGTGCAGTCTGAGGACAAAACTAACTAGTGCACCAGTGTAAATATTTTAGTTTGAATGTTCTAACAGGTAGAAAAGAATATTGTTTTATAGATTTTGAGTTAGCAGTGCAATCTACAATCGAGCTTTGTTACTCATTTTGAAATTTAAATCTTCTTTCATAAACAAAATGCAGCAAATTGTTTACCTTCTAGCTTTTGATCTTCAAGTCAAACTATCGGTTATTTTAGAGTCATCTGGTAATTTTATAATAAATAACTCTTCTGTCTTTCTTTCTATTCTGGTATAGGATTACGAAGAGAGAAGGTACCCTTCACTTGTTTGGGTGAGCGCTAGTGAGAATGCCAAGAGTAAAGCAGATGTATCCAGAAAGCTCATTAAGAAGCTCTATGCTTATTTGGGTGGCGAAAATGAAAGAGGTTTGTTTCATAAGAATATTTAAAATTACGTTTTTAAAGGAGAAGATAATTTTATTTTTGTTAGACCTAAAACGCGAAGAAGGTTTCGCAAGACTCATCGGGTATATTTTCAATGGTGATCGAAGTATGATAAATACAAAATTATTTTCACCTTTTGGGTTTACTTATGAATTAATCTAAAAAGAGCAGTAGTGCTAAATTTTTTTATTTGATTTCATGTACATTATTTTTTAAATTTAGTTACAGTTAATTTTTTTATGTCGAAAAGTGGTCGAAATTTCAATTGGTCATCAAATGACAACAAGTTTTAATTGCAACGTTTAGGAAACAATTGTTACTTGCACTGTTGTTAAGTACAGATCGTCTGTTGAAATTTCAGCACTTTAGTTTGACGGAAAATAGTTGAAATTCCGATCCGAATTTAATTCTATCCGATTCGATATTCTGTTTTGATTGACTTTAAAATGGTTACATAAATTCTGCTTATAATGGCCAGTAAGCGATTGAAACTTGAATTGTCATCAGGCACAAAGTTTCAGCTCAGTTTTGAATACTCTTAACTAGCCAGAAAGTGGCCAAAATTTTTAACTGATAGTTGAATTTCGGACGATAAATTTGTTATGTCGATAATGGGTCGCATTCATTTCATCGACAATCACTTCATCGACACACCATTTCATCGACACCACTTCATCGACAGGCCGTTTCATCGACTAGGTCATTTCGTCGACAGGCCGTTTTCTCGACAGGGTTGTTTCGTCGACAGGCCATTTCGTCGACAGGGTCATTTCGTCGACAAGTCATTTCGTCGACAGGGTCATTTCGTCGACAAGTCATTTCGTCGACAGGGTCATTTCGTCGACAAGTCATTTCGTCGACAGGGTCATTTCGTCGACGGGGTCATTTCGTCGACAGGGTCATTTCGTCGACAGGGTCATTTCGTCGACAGGGTCATTTCGCCGACAAGTCATTTCGTCGACAGGGTCATTTCGTCGACAAGTCATTTTGTCGACAGGGTCGTTTCGTCGACAAGTCATTTCGTCGACAGGGTCATTTCGTCGACAGGGTCATTTCGTCGACAGGGTCATTTCGTCGACAGGGTCATTTCGTCGACAGGGTCGTTTCGTCGACAGGGTCTTTTCATTGACGGGATCATTTCGTAGACAGGGTCATTTCGTCGACAAGTCATTTCATCGACAGGGTCATTTCGTCGACAGGGTCATTTCGTCGACAGGTTCCTTTCATCGACAGGGTCATTTCATCGACAGGGTCATTTCGTCGACAGGGTCATTTCGCCGACAGAGTCATATCTTTAGCAAGGTTATTACATCGACAGGGTCATTTCGTCGACATGGTCGTTTCATCGACCGGGTGATTTCATCGACATGGTCATTTCGTCGACAAGGTCATTTCGTTAACAATATTAAGAAAAGATTATTTTGTAGGCAAAGTCATGCGTAATTTTGAAACTCGTTTTATGATTTTTTACATTAGACGTTATGCCCCTTCCACTTCTTTGTATTTTAGTATATTTATGAAGAAATTTTTTAAACCTAGCCTGATGAAAAATCTTAATAGTATGTTGAAGTTGCCAGAAAAAAGCATTTTATTTGAAAATTGCTAACTCCTCTATTCACATCACGTTGCAAAAACGAAACATTAATTGTATTTTGCACATTTAAGTTGTATATTACAAAATTTTTTTCCAGTCATATTTAACACATTTATTTCTAAGATTAATTTCTAATATACATTATTGTAGAGTAGCATCGCAAAAGCAATTGCAAAACTATTGTAAATGATTCTTGATGTAGGGAGTGAATGACGAGTGAAATTATAAAGGAAAAAAAGACGGTATATAATGAATCTGTGAGATAATGAAACCATGTGGTCGATAAGTAATTTCAATGACAAGGTCTTTTCGTTAACAGGCCATTTCAGCTGCAAAAATTTTCTGTCGATAAAGGGAAAATTATACTTATATAATATTCCCTCACAATGAGTAAAACGCATTAATACAGTTTAAAATCTTGTCAAAAAAAAGAGAAAGAAAAGGAACAAACTTTTACAATGATAACAATGGTTTACGAAGAATTTAATCCGAAAAACACAAATCTTTTAGACAGTTAGATAGTAAAATTACTTCTTGTTTTATCAAAAATTTATATATTCACGGTGTTTTTTCAAGCTTAGTTGATTTTTTTTTCATATGCAAGTAATCGTTAATTTTGTTACTATTGACATATTAATAAAATTTTCTTACATAAAATTTCAATATTTATATATTTTCTCTTTAAAAAAAATATCGATATATAGAAAAACAAACTAAGTTGTATGAGTGGCTATTACGAAGGTTGGTGAGCGAAGTGAGCAAGGGGCGGAACTTCCTAGCATTATAAAAATATTGAGGGAAAAATGCATGTGGGGAAAAATAAAATGAAAATCCAACATGGAAAAAATTTTGTTCTAACCCTCTTCCTCATGTCTTTGTTAGCTATGCTGCTGAAGAGGGAAGTTTCTGACAATTCTTGTGAAATTTAAATGAAATATTGTTTGAAACAAAAGTCTTGTTCTCACATTTCCAGTTTATTTTATTTCTTATTCAATTAATTATTTATAATGTTTTGGTGCTTAATAGTTTAATATGTATTTTATCCTATATGTTCCCTAAACACTTATAAGCTGTTTTACCTTATAAAATAAACTTCGTTAATGTAAAAAAAAAAGAAAAAACTCACAATGACTCCACATCCTCAGTATACGATGGAATCGAAATGATATAAAAGATGGTTCCAAATCAGAGGAGGGGAGGAAGCCTGTCTAATTGGTTTTTATGATCTAAAACATTTGGGAAAAAACGCAATTTATTACGATATAATAAATAAATTGTCTTTTGTGTTTATAATTGAGGAGAGTTATCCATATGCATCTGATTTTATTCTCATTAATATTTTATTAAAATAAGTTTAGTAGCAAACTTGTTTTTTTACTCAAATATTAAAATGTTTTTCTTTTCGATTTGCCAGAGAATAAAAATTTATTTAAATAAATAAAATTTGCAGTGAGAGTATGTATTTTAAAGGCGAGCACTAAGAAAAGTCCTTTAAAAAGTGTAATCAGAAATGGAAATGATTTTAAATATTATGTTTGATATGTGTTCTGAAAAAGAAATGTGAATTTTTGTTACCAAAACGAAAAAAGTGGAATTTTGAATGTTGATAGAATTTTTTGTGACATTTTGCCCTTGTGGTTTTTGCTATGCGTGAAAATTTTAATAAATTTTTTTCTCATTTGTAGTCTACTGAACAAACCTGATATTTTAAATATATATGCATTTTTTATTTTCATTTTTTCTGCATTTTAGCTTTGAGCCTCCTGGCTTGTTCAGGCCGAAAATGATCAAAATTTTGATTGGTGATAAATCGTGCTAATAGTGGTCAGTAAGAGTTTGAAAATTGTGTTTTCATCCTGTACAGAAAATCAGTCAAAAATTTCAGCAATTATACCAGTAAAAAATTGGTCAAATTTTAATTGCAAGATTTTTCTTTTCTTTTTTGTAGAGTAAGAGTTATTTATTCTTACGTTTAAATTCCAGGTTTGACTTCTTGTTAATTCTCTTTTAAACAAAATGTGTCTAATTTAAATCCTGCAAATAAAAAATGAATTAATTCATCATTTATTTACTACTATTATTATTCTTATTAAATTATACTATTATTATTTAATTATAATAATAGTATAATTCAAAATAGTATAATTTGATAGTATTAGATTAGAATTTAATAATTAATACTATTATTAAATTCACTATTCATAGAAAAAACACATTTTGTGAAGAGCAAACACTAACACGCTTGCAACGTTACGCATGTTCTTCTTTTTGGTAAGGTGAGTAGCACTTTAAATATTGTAGGAATCTACAATCGCCTCGGTAAATACCTAAACTTCAAGTTTGCATTCCAATTGTTCTTCGAAATCTCTAATAGTAGTAACGAAACTAAGACTCAGTTCGATTGTTCGAAAAAGCATATTCCTGTCCTAATGTTAAAGATGCTGAAAAAAAAGTTTAATTAAGCAATTAAAGTGAATTTAATGGAATTAAAGCAATTTAAGTGAACATTATGCAATTAAAGTGAACATTAAGAAATTACTTTTCCATCATAAAAAACCTAGAATTTTTTTCCTACTTATTCAGATATAATAATTAGGTCTATGACTATTTTCATTTCTGTGAGAATTCGACTGAAGTCTATGTTTTTGTTAAAATTTATGTAAAATTGTTGAAAATTTTTACAGCAATAAATTTAGCTTCCCCTCCTTGAAATAGTGTCTAAAATTTCATTGTAATATATTTTTATTGCTTTTAAATCTAAAAATATATTTTATTAATTTGATTTGATATTAAAAACAATTTGATTGCTAACGTCACACTATATTAACTGTTGACCACTGTCCGGATATAATGCTTGGTAATGTTCTGAAGACAATCCTTACCAATCCCGAAAATAAGTGTCGAGCTATTACGATTTAGATATAGAAAAGTAGATTTCGATACATGAACCGTTTAAACACTTCTCAACTACCAATTAATTAATTTGAAAAGCGAACTTCTTTTAGTCCAATTGGAACAATATACAGCCCTAAAGAATTTTACTTTAGTATAAAAATTAAATAATTGCATTTTTCTAGTTAATTATAGAAATATTTAGATTAAATCTCTAAAATAGTTTCAGATTTACGTATGACACTATCAACGAAATGACTTTCGAAGAAATGACCCTGACGATGAAATGACCCTGTCGACGAAATGACTTGTCGACGAAATGACCCTGTCGACGAAATGACTTGTCGACGAAATGACCCTGTCGATTAAATGACTTGTCGACGAAATGACCCTGTCGACGAAATGACCCTGTCGATGAAATGACCCTGTCGACGAAATGACCCTGTCGACGAAATAACCCTGTCGACGAAATGACCCTGTCGACGAAATGACCCTGTCGACGAAATGACTTGTCGACGAAATGACCCTGTCGACGAAACGACCCTGTCGAGGAAACGGCCTGTCGACGAAATGACCTAGTCGATGAAATGGCCTGTCGATGAAGTGGTGTCGATGAAACGGCCTGTCGATGAAGTGATTGTCGATGAAATGAACCAGACCCGTCGATAATATAGTGATGAGATCTGATAACAAAAGACAATAAATAAAATAAAAACGGTTGAAACTTGTATTATTAGATTTGCTCCAGAGGAGATTTGAGCTCTCTAGTTAGTCTGATTTTGAGTGCTCTGCTTACTCGGAGAGCAGATCTAATTGCAGATCTAACCGTATTTGAAACGAAAGTGAGTACATAAAAAAGTAGTAATATCAAAAAGTAATTATTTTTCCTTCGGCTTCAACTTTTTTTTGTTGTTAATTATTCTTGACGAATTTCAAAATTAATTTATATTTATTCTTATGCAAATTCTAAAACCTAATTTTTAATTTTGAATGGATTCAAATATACTATTAAGATAATCACAACAGTATAATCTACCTATAAATACCACAGTTGCCACATTTACTCTACTTTTCAAAGTAACTTCACGAACCCTATATATCTGTATTCGTAACTCTATATATCTGTAATTGTAATATTCACTCAGAGTGTTTCGTAGTGGCTACCCTTAATATATGTGTTTAAAATCGTCAAAAGGGAAGATAAAGAAATATGAACATAAGGATCGTATATTAAGCGGGAAAAAAAAACAATATCGAAATCTAACGAATCACTACCGTTGAAGATAAAAAGAAAACCTCGAAACCAGTTTGACCATTTATAATTATCAATCGTCTCTCAGATCTTCTATGTTTCATCCAATAATCAAACAGGTTTCGATTTTTATTCTCTACCTATTTTCCCTACAGTGATTCGTTTGATTCTTATTGAATTATATTGTTTTAATGTGTAAGCCTTTTCTGACTTTATTTTTAAGAAGGAAAATAAATGAAAAATATGTATATTAACGACAGTCAATACCGATTACATTGTAAATATGAATTTTTTTTCCTGGTGTAATCTGCTATTTCATTTTCTGTTATTTCATACATTCCTATTAAATGTTTGTTGTTACAGGTGAGCGTTTAGACATGGTTGTACCTGTGAGGACAACAAAATCCCCCCAAGGCTCATTTAATCATTATACAATGGCTGTTGCATTGAAACCTGAGCAGAGCGAAAATCCTCCGCAACCTACAGATCCTAGTGTTTCTGTCGTCAGAGAACCAGCCACCACATATATGACAAGGTAAATTGAAGGGCGTGTGACAATAACCTGATAAAACACATTTCCAAATGGTTCAGGAGAGCACTTTTGGAGGAAAAATACCACTATTTCCATTGATTTTTCTGTATATTGCTCTACCATCTAGTTAGCATGTCGGAACATCGTAAAAGTATCTAATTGGAAATAATATCGAGGAATTGTTTTGTGCAAAAATGCACCCTTGTGTGGTTGCTCCCTATATCCCTATATAGTTTCCTCCAGTTCTCTTTTTGATTATTATTTGATACTTACGCATTATCCCGTCGACCATCTTCACCGAATCTGAAGATAAATTTAGAAATGTTTCATATTATGTATAATCTCATTTTTTCGCATGCGTAAAGTTATATTTGTATTTTGTAAATTTCTTTATATTCAATTACTTTATTAAAATAAATCTGAAAGATACCAAAATGATATTGGCACGATGTTGGCGAAGATGGGAGACGCGATAATACGAAAATACCGATTATTTCAATGTTGAATCAAATGCATTTTTATATGACATGCACCATTAATTTTTAAAAAATAAGGAATAAATTCCTAAAAATGTTAATAATACAGATTTTTCTTTCTCTGTTTATGGTAGAATTTGTTATATGACACAATAAAATAAGCAGGAGTAAATAAAAATAAACTAGAAACACTTTTTACGAATTATAAAACTAAAATTCTAAGATATCATCGAGATCTAAAATAGATTATTTGTCTGCAGAAAAGTTTTATTTTCAGTTATTTGGCCAATAAAATAGTTTGTTCTTATTTTCATCCCATCAACACTGTGATTGACTTTGATAATTATTCGTTAGATATTGATAACACTAGTTTCGTTTCTGTCTTATTTAAAAATTTATTCGAGATTTTGAGTGCACCTATTTTTCATTTAATTTTTTTTTTTGCTAACTTTTCGTTCAGCTCTAACGCTTTCTAAGTGCAATTTTTATCCTATATCTATTAAATATTTTAATTTCAGATCCTTTGGAGGTCAAATTCGACAAGAATCAAAGTGGGATGATCATGCAGGAACTCTGAAGTCTTCCACCACAAATGATAAGAAAGTTGATAATACTTTCTATTATATGAGTGTTTATGATAGTCCTTGGACTGAAGTCAATCGATTGAATGAAGTATGGCTGAAGAAAAGGGAAAATTAGACTGTTGTATTATTTTTGAAATATATCATGCTGCTATAAAAAGCTTAAGAAATATACTTGATGCTTTGTAATCACCGCTGCTAAAATATGTATTTATCTCAAAGATGAAGAAAAATGTACACATTTAGGGTCATGAATTTATAAAAAATAAAAACGTTATAAAAAATCTGACGAATCAAATGTGAGATCAGTCTCATTGAAAAAAGCATTGAAGCCAGTATCATTTCTAACAATTGCTTTTCACATTTTTCAGTTTCTTCACTATGACTAAACTTCACAGTGATTTGTCAGATTCTTAAAAACGTTTTTGCTTCATACTTAAAAACATTATTTCTCATTTCTAATGTATATAGTTTTTAGTTTCATTATTTACAAAAATTTTAAAAATACATGTTAAAGATGGTTATAACTGAACATATTCGAAAACCATATGCTTGATAAATCTGTTTTTTACTGTTATTACTTAACCCTGCTTATACTGTTTTGCGAATGAACTCTTGCCTTATTGAATGTAATTAAACAACACAAGAGTAGTTAAACATCAAATGTTTATTAAAGTGTATCTTATTCTAACAGACATTGTTGTTATTTACAATTTAATCTTAATTACTTTCTATTTTTTGAATGGTCATCAAAATTACATTCAGAGATCGATTAAGAAGCGGAAACAGTGACTGCAGGCTTAGCAATCAGAACAAAAATACTTTTAAGTACCAGAGAAAAGTTGAAATCATAAGCTAACTAAATAAATGAATTTCGTGTACGAAATATAATATTACAAATTAAACATATTTCATTTTTAGGGAAAATTTGATAATACTGGAGGTTTAAACATCTTTTTTTAGTCTATATGTTACCGGCAAAGTATGAAATCCGTCATTATATAGAATGCCTAGGCATTGCTAGCCGGCAAAGTATGAAATGATTTATATTTCGCACATTGCCTAGGCATTCTATAGAATGCCAAATGCTATTTGGGCAAAGACTGAAATAAACGTCCTGATGAGGTTATTATGTAAATGATGTGCTTGTTACTGTGAATGACCGAAATCGGTGGTTGTTGACTTTCACCGGTGAATGTTGACAATCACATAGTCGCTTTGGTATTACATCCAATTTGATATTAATCAAACTTAATATTTATTTTAAAAATTTTGTTTCAAATTTCTTACTTCTCATCGGCAAATAACTATTGGATTTGATGTTTCGTTAAACAAAATTATCGTTGTAAAAGTTTTTAGACACTTAGTTATTGCTTTGTTGGTTTAAATACTCTTCCTTAACAACAAAGTGGGTGAAACTATCCTCTAGAAGACAGGTTTGTCCCAGTTCTTTTGCTCATAAAAAATTATTTATAAAGCATAGCTTTCAATTTTACAAAGTTTATGATTTAAGTAAAAAATATTTGTGTAAACAGAGGGCAAATATTATAAGCTACAAGATAATTTCAACTTTGAAATTTTATTATGTTAAAAAAGTATATAAATAAAAGACTGTGCATATCTCCCATGTTTTCACTAACCCAACCATAAGTTGATTTAATAAAATCATTTGCTTATCTCCAAAGGTGATAAATTTATAAGTCTTCTTAATACAGATCCAACAGATCTTAAATTTTTAGTAGTATGATCCTTTGTTCTGACTAATTTTTACCACGTTTATATAAACTTGCCTTCGTGTATGTCTGTCCGGGTGGAATTTTGTAATCGATTTTAAACTAACTTCCCGACTAGCTAGAAACTTCAAATTTAGCACACAGTTCAGAATTGGATGACAATGCATGAAAATGAAGAGAAAAAAGACATGCAAAGTAAAATAAAATTAAAATTTAAAAAAAATATATTTTCGAGATTTTCTTTTGTTGTCGATTCCATTATTTCAAATTATTACGTGTCAGGTGAAAATATTTTCGTTGTCGGAGTATTTTTATTGGCTGAAAAATCACGTGGTAGGATCCAGTTTTTCCTCATTCATTTCCAGATTGTTTTGGTTGTCATCAGCATAAAACTAATGAAAGTTGTAAAGTTATTGTTTTTCTATAAAGATTTTTGCATCCCTAATTTAAAATAAAAGTTCTATTACTTTAGTAGTGGTCTTGTAGTAGTTTTGACTACTCTTGACTAAGAAAAATAATCTAAATAAAAATATATATTTTTAAAAACCACGTTTTTTGTAGTGAAGAATAATAATTAAAAAATAATAATTTTTTAAAAATATAAAATAAAAATTAAAAATTAGAAAAATCATAGCTTAAAATAAAAAAATTCAAAATAAAAAAATTCAAAATAAAAAGTAATATTTTTAAAAACCACGCTTTAGTAGTGGAGAATAATAATTAAGAAAAAAATTGAAAAACGAAAAACGTGGGGCGCATGAAATACATAACAGTACATATACACATTTTCTTACTCATATACATGCACAGCCACATATACATCCACATACATATGCATAGACAAAAGCATATTCTACATCCACATTCAGATACAATTACAATTACTGATATACGTACACATATTCTCAAGAGCACACATACACACACTAATATAACATTACTGTTATGTATTTCATGCACCCCACGTTTTTCAATTTTTTTCTTAATTATTATTCTCCACTACTAAAACGTGGTTTATAAAAATATTACTTTTTATTTTGAATTTGTTAAATTTGTTTGACTAAATTTTAACTTAATTTAGTAAATTAAACACCAACAAAAGCTTACAAAAATCGACATTTATTTAAAATTCACATGACAATTCACATCACAAGCCTACATACACAATTTACATGAATGATTAATATTTAACAAATTTGAGGCAGTTCACATACAAGTAAAAGTCTTTCATAAACTCCCAAGTGCATCTCAGTCAGGTAATTTCCAAGGAGTTTCGTACAAAATTACTCTTCTTTTAAGTGGTGATTTTCTTCATCCATATTTCATTACGTTTGATTATAGTTTTAGGTGTGTCGTATTTCACTTGATAGTACGTCGTTTTGTCTATCGTGGCATCGTTTTTCAAACATTCAGCCAACTTTTCTGATTCTTCAATCCAAGTTGCTTCATGCCATGCAGGACCTGAAAAGTTCCTGTAGGAAATTAAACAAAATTATTAAAATCATTTATATTTTTGGTTTATTTCTATATTGTAGCACTAATTTTTTTACAGCTTCATTTCAATTGTGTTTAGGTTAAAAAAATAAATTAATTAAATTAAGAAAATACCGTAGGAATGCAGGATGGAATATATCATTTAATTTCTAATCGCTTTTGTATTTCTGGCCGTAATATAATGTTTAAATACGCTTGAAATTTAAAAGAAATGTTTAAAACTCTATTTTTTTAAAAATATATTTTAAACCAGGGATGAGCAACACGCATCCCGCCGACCGCTTGCGACCCGTTAAACATGTTTATGCGGCCTGCCAAGCTTTTCTAAAATTGAATTTATTTTATCGACTTTCCCCCATCATATTGTTATAAAATTAATTATAATAGAATGGTAATACATACTAAACCGAAATTTTTTGAGTGACGAGTTACTCACTTGTCGGCGACTTGTTCAAACATGCAATACGAACGCGCCGCGTCTGTACTTGTTTGTGTTTGCTTCTGTGGCGGCAGCACTTGCAACCACCTCTGTGTTGCAGCGCCACCTATAGACTGACTTGCCGCAGTTAGAAAGTGAGGATGAAGAGGATGTTGTAGTTCATTTACGTCGCACTAGAGCTGCACAATGGGCTATTAGCGACGGTCTGGGAAACATCCCTGAGGATGATCCGAAGACATGCCATCGCAATTTTGATCCTCTGCAGAGGGGATGGCACCCCCGCTTCGGTAGCCAGACGACCTGCGCGCGAAGTCGAGCACTTTACCGTAGACCAGTTTAACGAGGACCAATACAGCACACCCTTGGTCCCTACGCAGACTGATCCAAGTGGTCACCCACCCGCACACTGACCGCAGTCAGTGATGCTTGACTTCGGTGATCTGCTGGGAACCGTGTCTTAACGATCAGTCCACTGCGGGACTGGGATGAAGAGGAAACACTTGTCTGTGAACACTATCAGATAAAAAACACTTTACCAGCCAATTCCTGGCGAGAAACACACGTTGTTGTTAGTAATTCTAATGTTTCTTGAAAGACATGAGTGCAATATTAGTGCAATTCATAATAGCATGTCGGAAAAGTAAACAAAAAAAACGGAAGGCTGCGGATGAGCACAGGCATTTCCAAGAAAAGTGGAAATTTGATTATTTTTTCACTTTCGTCAAAGATAAAGCTGTGTCGACATTAAAAGAATGTAACATAGAAAGGCAAAAGGCATTACGATACAAAACATGAACAGCAAGATAAAAACTTAACAGGACAACTCCGGATAGATAAGTTTAATCAAATGGAGAAAAACTTAGTAAACCAAACAATCAAGCTATTTTATCAAATACGGCAGTAAAGGTTAGTTTTGTTGTCAGTCAAATATTGGCAAAAAAAAAATGAAACCCTTTGCGGATGGAGAGATGATAAAAGAATGTCTGACTGCTGTTGCAGAAATAGCATTTCCTGATAAAATAAATATTATTTTAAACATTAGTTCATCAAGATTCACCATTGCAAGGAGAATTGAAGACTTGTCCGAGAACATAGCAGCAACGCTTCGTGAATGCATTGCGAAATTCGAATACTGCTCTTTGGCACTTGATAAGAGTTGCGTCATTAGCGATACAGCACAACTGGCTATATTTTTACGTCGTATTGACACCAAATTTAATATTAACGAAGAATTGTGTTCACTGATTCCAATGCAAGGGACTACAACCGGCGAAGACATGTACGATGAACTAAAGTCTCTGTTGGAAAATGTTTCAATTTCATTAGAAAAGATTATTGGTATATTGACAGATGGAGCACGAGCAATGTCAAGCATGAAGGTTGGAGTATCGGGATGGTTATTTCAAGACATTAAGGAGGTCACAGGAAGGGAAATATTCGTTAACCATTGCATAATTCACCAGGAAAATTTGTGTGCGAAAAGATTGAGTTTGCCAAATGTCACAATACCAATAATTAAATGAATCAATTTTATAAAGTCGCGCGCATTAAATCACAGTGAATTTAAAGAATTCCTGAAAGATTTAGAAACTGAATATGGCGATGTGGTTTTTAATACCGAAGTATGTTGGCTTAGTAGAAGTGCAATGCTAAAAAGAGTATACAACTTAAAAAGAGAAATACTATGATTCGTGGATATGAAGGGATATGCCCTTCCTCATTTTGGTAATAAGGAATGGATGTGCGATTTTGGGTTTCTTATCGACACGACTCAGCATCTCAATGATCTTAATGTGGAACTTCAAGGCAAAGGACAGTTTATTCAGAATTTGTATGATAAAATTCAGGACTTTGAATGCAAATTAAAATTGTGGAAACAGCATCTTTTGCAGAATAATATGTCTCATTTTCCACATTTAGAAAAAGAAAACGTTTCAACTTCTCAAAAATACGCACAATATATAGACATTTTAATCAACGAATTTCAATTACGATTCCAAATGTTCAAAGCTGAAAAGACAGCGGTTTCCATGAAAATGTTTTCCTCGCCATTTAATATCGATGTGGATACAGTTCTCGAAGACTTTCAAATTGAAGTGATTGACATGCAGAATAATACCGATTTAAAAAATGTATTTTCTCAGTAAACATCGAAAATTTTTTTAAATCGTACGTGAGCCCTGAGAAATTTCCGCTTTTGACGAAAAATACAAAGCAAATGTTGTCTCTGTTCGGAAGTACGTATGTTTGCGAACAATTATTTTCAGCCATGAAATTAATCAAAAATGACCACCGATCAAGACTGAGTGATGCGCGATTAGATAGATGCATACGTGTAGCTACCTCATCAATTCCGACTGATATTGATCAGCTTGTATCGAAAAAAAACAGTGCCAAATTTCTCATTGAAAATTTCAAGTAAATTCGTTTTATTGTTCCTTTCTTGTTTGTTTTCATTTTGCATAGAAATTTGTATATGAAATCTTTACTTTTTTTAAATTTTATATTTCTTATTCTAATGTTTATTATAAATAAAGTTTTGTAAATTATTAATAAGCGTTACTTTATGTGAGGCCCTTTTAAAACTTTAACTGGTCCGTTGATTAAAAAGGTTGCTCACCCCTGTTTTAGACTTTCTAGACTATAATAATATTGGTAAAAGTTTGATTCATCTATACCTAATTTTGATATTTGGGGAGAATTAGTTTATTAATGATGAATTTCGTACGATTTTTATGACATCCTTCATTATCTTACGAAGTTAATCTTCGAACTCGTTTTTCGTCTACTTCATTATTACCTTAATTTTTTTTCCGTTAATGATCCAAAATTAATCGAGTAAGACGGAATGATTGTTGAAGCTATTCATGTGGGTTTGTAATACAAAAAACAATTAAAAATATAGACACAAAATAATAATAATGCATAGCTTTCACTTTCTAAAGGGATTTTTCTTTAAAAAAAGTTATTTTACTCTTTAAGTCTGAGTAATTATTCACTCCTTTTTTTTCCAGGATAAATTTTTTACAAATATAACATATACTTTTCAAACCTTTAAAAAAAAAGTGGAATAATACTTGAAGTTGCAAGCTAATGCAAATGTGTAAAAAAAATCTAATTCTTATGACTCAACTCATAATAAAAACCTAGTATAACAATATATACTCAAATTAAAATAATGACATTATTAATTATCAGTAAAAATAACAAACTGCTTTATTTCTTATGCGTGAGATAGTGGGTGATTACGGAACAGTTTCGAATTCATGAATTTATAAAGGGTTTTTATCATTAATAACGATTAGTTGTTATTAAAAATTTTCTATGCATCTAATATTTTTAAACACATTTTTTAATTACAAAATTTTTTCACATTCATACAAATATTATTTTTTTTCCAATGCCCACCTGGATAACGACCTAGGACATACAGGCACCTGATGGGCAGATTTGTTGGCCACTCTTTCAGTGGCACCATATTAGGTGGGCCAACGTTGCCCCCCACAGTAAGGACAGATAGTACAGAGAGGAAAGAACATCCACGTCATGTCCGGGATTCGAACCCAGAACCTTTTTGATGCAAGGGCAGTTCCCTAACCCCTACACAGGCCGGTCGGCTCATATAAATATTAAAAAGTGATACTGAATAGTATAATAGAATATAGTGCTTTGTGTTTGTTGGTAAATTGATTGCTTAATAACGCACAATATTGAAATGCTAGACTGTATGAAGCATTAATATTGCTGGGAATTCATAATATGCCGAGAAGAATTCTAAAGAAGTATTGCTTTTTTTGGAGTTCAAGGTGCTGTAATTGTTGTTTATTTTCGTTGGCGAAAAAGAAGATGTGTTGAAGATTCTAGATGGAAAAATCTCGCCATCTAAGTGAAGTAGCTATGTAAATTTTTTAAAAATATTTAAACAACTTATGTGTTTTAATATCAAAAGAGTTTTTTTCTTCATAAAAATTGTTGGCATAGTTTAAAATTTAATCCTTATTCGAGTTTAAGGCTTTCAAGCTCTGGCTTTTTATTTTATTTTATTATTATTATTTATTTTTTTTTGGCGAAGAGCTACTAAGAACATTCTTAAAGACGTTTGCACCTCACGCAGTATAACCATTACTCTCGACTTTTCTGCCCTTTAACTTTAAAAGTTAAACCTGTCCAATCCACAAATAATTAAGAACTGTTATAAAATATGTATAATTACCTGACCGCGTACACTGTTGGTTCATCATATATAAAGGTAATGCCTTCCTCACTCGGCATTGGAGGAGCGGCAGCATGCTTGATGGGCATCTTGAAGTCCATCTGGTAGACAGTGCTCAGTTCTTTGTAAATTGGGCGCATTCTTACAGGGGCAGTCATATTCATTTTCAGATCTATAGCATAAACACATAACAATTGTGTAAGTTTCATAAAATGATACTTAATTTCAGATTTACCCAAACTCCGATAACTATTGGTTATTGGTTAAAAATTTTTTTAAATTTTACATACTTAGATTATTTTTTCCATTGAGATAGCCTGCCAACTTTGAAAAAGCTCTTGATGCAGCTATTTTAAAATATCTGTGCTCTGCTGTTGTGGAGACCCAGGTAATAGCTGAATATTTTCGAATTTCATAATCCTGATATGAAATAGAAATGTATATTAATTTTCCAGATCAGAAACTTCAAAAACAAAATCTCACTTAGCTGAAACTTAGGTTGACTAGGAAAAAAAAAAACAAAAACGGTTAGTATTATAAAAGTGACGTTGAAGGGTGTCCGAAAATTCACTCAAGGTTTGAATGTATGCTATTCGAGCAATAAAATCTGTTACCAAGGTAAGAAAAATAATAAATAAGAGCAGCTAACAGTTTTAGAGAAAATTTGCAATTTTTAATGATAAATTCGTGTTTTAAATCAAAATTACTACAATGAATTTTATGATACTCTATAAAATTAAGATTTATTACTTACAGGGTGTTTGGTCGTTATGGAATAATTAGGACATTCACGAGTCTTATAACTACATCCTTCAACAAGAAAAACCACCAAAGATAGCTGAAAAAAGACACAGTATGAATACTTATTACTAAACAGTATATCAAGTGAATGCCAGTTTTCGTACCCAAACCAAACTATTACTTTTCATTAAAAAAAATTCTCAATGAGCAGTTATCAGGATGTTACTGACAAAAATAGTTAACAGAAGGAGGGTAATAATATTTAATTATCCACAGTATCCACAACTAAATACAATCATTCAATTCCCGTTCACAGTATATAAAAACGTAGCAATTTCAACTGGAGGTACCTACAGGTAGATGACAATTGACATTGTCGGTAGTCTGTACCCCACAATATCAAACCTCATATCGTATCGAGTTACATTTGTTACTACTATAAAAACATTCAAGAAATATCGGCCGTTTAAAAGTGAGAGAAGTTGGCAAGAAATTGTCATTTATATATTTCACCTTGAATTATTTATTTATCATTTAGTTAGATTATTTACTCGCTTCAGTAGTTTTACACTTAAGTTAGTTCCATAGTTATTTTCATTACTTTATTTTTATTAGTAACAGTATATTAAATGGTTAATAATTTTATGACTTTGTTCTTTCTAGCCTTATAACACAGTAAACAAAATATCTTTTTAATTTTTTCTTAAAAAAGATATTGAATTGGAATTTTTTTTGTAGAATTCGAAACTATTGGATTTCTTTGACAACATATTGCATTGGTCTTGTGAAAAAATGTTTATACCGTAAAAAAAAGGTTAAAAATCAAAATTTAAAAAAATTCTGGTCGTGTCTGATTCGAAAAATTCCATTTGTGTTGGTAAACATTACAATTTCAATATACATATTAATTCACAATTAATTACAGAGAGCGGACAGTGATGTGAAAAATATACGTTTTCATTTCTGGAAATTTTGACAGTAAAATTTATTTTTGACAAAAAAATTTTCTTCTCTCGGGACAATATAAAATTTCAAAAATTCAAATGTATAATTGGAGTATTTAAAATACGATTTTCTAGGTAAATATATCACTTCTAAGAACATGTATTTCAATTTCGGTTTCTTATGGAACTTTAGAAACTTACACCGAAAAGCCATTACATTATGACCACCCTCCAGCTATAACAATGGGCTCGCCGAGGTTTTCATGGTTTCTCGCCCAGGAAGAATGTTTTCATGGGGCACATTAGGACCCATAATCCTCATAGAACAATCCCTGACTTGTAAGCTACTTGAACATAGTTGCAGACCAGGTTCACCCATTCATGGCAACAGTTTTTCCTGCGGGGGATGGTGTTTACCAACAGGATAATGCACCATGTCATAAGGGTCGAATCGTCAAGGATTGGTTCGAGGAACATTCCAGTGACTTTCAAGTCATGTCTTGGCCCCCAAATTCACCTGACCTTAATCCAATAGAGCATTTGTGGTCCTACTTGGAAAACCAAATTCGTGCTGCCACGCTACCCCCTCCCAATGTGAGGGAATTGCAGGACCAGTTGGTGAGCTCTTGGTACCAGATACCTCAGACTACCTATCAGCACCTTGTGGAATCAATGCCACGGCGGGTGCTTCAAGGTTTTTCTAAAAAAAATTCACGCAATAAAAAAGCAACGGCAAAAATTTTTTTTGCTTGTATTTTAACCAAAAAATATTAAAAATAAAAAAATATAGAAATATTCTCCGTATTTCATTCCGAGTATTTAAACTGTGTCAATGCATCTTGTAACAATCAAGAAGAAAGGAATTAAACATTAGTTTCGATAGTTAATTTGAAATTGCAAAGATAATTTGCAAAAAAAATTTTATTTGCAAACAATTGGTAATTGCTAATATATAACCTTTTCACGCAAAACGCGAAGCCGTGTTTATTAGTTTTGTAAAAGAACAATATGTATTTCTAAATTAATTGAATCTATAACTTATCTGAATGACAAATTCCAGATAGATAAATTCAAAAGTCTGGAACCAGCAACCAGAACCAATTTAAATAAAATAGTTGTTTGCTATTTAAACAATAAATAGCAGAAATCTTATCGTAATAAAATAACATGCTACAGAAATTGGCGCACATTCACAATAACTTACAATATTTTATCTAAAAAAAAGTATAACTGAATTGACAGTGCTTCATTGTATAGCGTCTAGCGCGATAAGGTTTTATTCCATTTTCCCTGAAATAAGATTTAATTTCGAATTCCTCTTATCCTCACCGAACAAACTTTTCTATCTTTAACTTATATCTGTTAAAATTAATTTAAAATTGCATTAAAAATGCTTATGTCCAAATTTAAAAAATTGACATTCTTCAGCAACCAGGATATTTGAAAATAAATAGATGTTCATTTATTAATATATTGCGATAATAGTTTGTAAGATATCGTCAATATAATCCTTTTTCACAGACATGTTGGATTTTTTTAAAAATCTTTTTTTATTTTTACAACCAGCGTTGAACAGCAGACCCAATTCTGAGTTTACTACTATCAATGTTCAACTCCGTAGCCTTGCAATTTTGAATACAACCTAGAACACTAAGAAACTCCTGGATCAAGCATTGGAAGAAACTACCTTTCGTCGAGGATTTTTTTTTTGATGGAACTAAGCCGCATTTGCGTTACATAGAGAATAAACTACGAAAACATCACACGGTCAGCTCAACTGCAAGGGGACTCTAATCAATGATCCGTCTATCACTAGATATATTTTACTTCCGCACTGTCGTTCGTGCAAGCCGGATGCAGAATTCATATAGACCAGCCATCACTGAAATTCGAACCTGTGTCCCCTCCTTGGGAGGCAAACACTCTATTTTCTGAGCCACCACGATTCTCGAACTCTCATAGCAGCGAACTACATTTAGCATACTCTTTGTAAGAACTTACAAAGAGCAGCGAACTACACTTAGCATACTATTTGTAAGAATTTACAAAAAGCGGCGAACTACACTTAGCATACTCTTTGTAAGAACTTACAAAGAGCGGCGAACTACACTTAGCATACTCTTTGTAAGAACTTACAAAGAGCGGCGAACTACACTTAGCATACTCTTTGTAAGAACTTACAAAGAGCGGCGAACTCAGGGCTAGGCGAACTACACTTAGCATACTCTTTGTAAGAACTTACAAAGAGCGGCGAACTACACTTAGCATACTCTTTGTAAGAACTTACAAAGAGCGGCGAACTACACTTAGCATGCTCTTTGTAAGAACTTACAAAGAGTATTTTAGTTGACTCTTAAAAATTTAAATTATCTAGATTTGTATACATGAATCCCCCCCCCCTCGAAAAGCGGCACGAAATCTCAAAATTTCCTTAAAAAGGGCTCAGAGGGGAAGATTTTAAGAATCTAGATTTTAAATGAAATAAAGCAATTTAGTTCGGAAAAGAAATTTGTTAACAGAATTGAAAATAAGTAGATGAAAAAATCTTCTTATTCACTCTACAAGTTTTTTTCATAGTTAAACTCGACTCGACTCGTGAAATATTTATCTTACTAAAAAACAATATCATTACTAGTAATTAAACAAATAAAGCTGAAACTTTAAAACTTAATAATTTTGTTTCGCATCACGAAATATACGAATAAATAAATAAATAAGGTGAAAAAAATATGCTTACCAGGACTATTGAAATCTTCCACATTTTAAACTAAAAAAAATAATAAATGAGAATGAAATTTTCGAATCTTAAAGATCGAACTAAAATGTTTGATTTCGTTTGAAGTGGTGTCTATTTATTCATTATAATCTGATATGACAAGGCATGTTTTTTACTATGGCCGGATTTCGGGAAAGGTTACACACGTGGCTAACTGAGTTTTGTTGTATAATCCATTTATTCTAGAAAAATATGACCATTACAACTATATTGGTGTAAGAAATGCAGATAATATTCGATTTTCTTCCAGTGAAATATTTTCTTATTTACTAATATGTTCTAATCTGTTAACGGGCTTAGGTTGTATAACCGAAGTTGTATAACAATAATTTGAGAATTCTACGAAAGCAAGAGAATTTAGTAAATTGTTGTAAATAGAATACATAGATGTGGAAGAAAAGTGCATATTGAATTTTTAAAAGGCAAATTATTCGTAAAAGGGGAATGTTACTCGTAACTTTCCTTTTGAATTTTTCTTAATTACATTTTCTGAAAACCTATAGAAATTAAAATAATAAGTAACATGATTTTTCCTCTGCTTTACGGATTACTTACGCTAAACATTCTGAAGTAAAAAAAAACTCTCTCTCTCTCTCTCTCTCTCTCTCTCTCTATATATATATATATATATATATATATATATATATATATATATATATATATGTATATACATATATATATATATATATATATATGTAATACAAAAATTATAAATACTTTTCTATTAATAAAAGAATTAAAACTCTTTCGGTTTCATAAAATGCCTTTGTTAAAGAGTAAGCTTAGAGATGTTCCATTTTGGGAATTCAAGGCTGAAAACATACCATTGAATTATAATTAGATTTATATTTCAAAGGAGGAGTTATTTTTAGAATCGTTCCCTCTTTCACTTCCATATTAGGAAGCATTAAATGATTTTCGGTGATGCGTAAGGTTACAAGACTGTGCCTTTTTACCTCAATCTGTGTTCGTATATAACGCAAGAACACTAGTTTTTGCGTGTCCTTTTCATCATGTTGTGATCCTGATAAGCTGTTCTTCCGGAATTGTCAGAAGTCTTGACCCCCCCTCCCTTGTGGATGTGAACTGTTATAACCACCAGCCTACCTTTAAATAAACCTATTTAGAACGTATTATGGCTTATGACTGCATTATTAAAGCTGAATGCAACAATGATAACAGGGATGTAGCCCTCTTATTATATATATATATATATATATATATATATATATATATATATATATATATATATATATATATATATATATATATATATATATATATATATATATATATATGTTGCATCGCCACCCTAGCGCCACCTGTAAGTAAGCAGACTCCCTTACATTCTCTCACTGAACGGCTACGGGGAGCGAGCTCATTAAGATGTTCCAGCTCTAATTATTTTGTACTGCCATTTAAGTGTTTTTTGTCATAATAAAAGCTTTAAAATGCAACCCTAGACTGCTTTGAAGCTTCATCGACACTCCCCGTCCGTAACATGGGGGCTCTACCCGGTCATCGGAACCTGATGCTTAAAATTGAAAGCGATAGCCGCCCAAACAAAATGGCGCAATAACTCTACTTCATAAGTCGGCCAATAACCCCGCCGCATAATTCAAAATATCTTCGAACAATTTTATCTACGCAGGCCAATTTTCCCGCCTGAACTGAAAAGCCAATTTCCCGCTTTGAAAACAACGAACTATTGCTGAAAAACATTCACTTACAAAAGGCCAATTTTCCCGCCTGAACTGAAAAGCCAATTTCCCGCTTTGAAAACATCGGACTATTGCTGAGAAATATTCAACTACAAAAGGCCAATTCTCCCGCCTACACTGAAAAGCCAATTTCCCGCTTTGAAAACAACGAACTATTGCCTGAAAAATGTCCAACTTCAAAAGGCCAATTCCACCGCCTATGATATATTTCCAGATCTAAATATCTTCCACACAGTGAAAAATCAACAGCTCAAGAGGCCAATTTCCCCGCCTAAGTGTCTAAAGAAATATCTTCCACAACTACGTTCTACAACAAGGCCAATTCAAACACCTGTGTGACCAATATCCCGTCCACAATTAAGAAATCTCTACATCAACATTCAACGAATTAAGAAATCGATACTTCTCTTCTACATAAGTCACGGCGTTCAACGTCAACAACGATAAAAGTCGTAGCATCGTAGTGAAACAGTAGTGAATACTTATATCAACAAACACCGATATCTTCAAACAAGGTAGGATCAATCCTTTTTATTATCAAATATGTATCGAAATACTAAAAAAGAAGATTTAATTAATACCGTCAAGGAATTAGGAATAGATATTCCAGAAAATGCTACTATTATTTGTTTAAAAGAACTTATAGAAAAAACTGATACGTTCAAAAATGAACCAGAATTTGTTAAAGATATGATTTATTTAATCGTCGAAGAAAGAAAAGAGGCAGAACAATCGAGAAAAGAAGTAGAACAATGCGAAAAAGAAAAAATCAAGTTAGCCCAAATCGAAAAAGAAATCGAATTAGCATCAATTAACTCCGGCTCAAATCAAAATAATTCCGAAAACACAAACGCGATAATTACAACATCATCTTCAGATCTAGAAAGTCTAATTAAATCAGTTAAAACTCTTAGTATGCCGATTCCTACTAAACCCGAAAATTTTAACTTATTCTTTCATTCTTTAGAACGCGCGTTTACCACCAAAAATGTTCCGCCAGAATTCAAATCAGAAATATTAATAAATATTCTCGGTGAAAAAGCAAATAGTATTTTACTTTACATTTCAGAAAACGAACTCCAAGATTACGAAAAAGTTAAAAATATTATATTACGAGAATTTCAGCCAACACCCCAGGAATGCTTAATTAATTTCCGAAGAGCTCAACGATTACCTAATGAATCACACGTACAATTTTCTTCAAGATTGACAAGCTCTTTTGAATACTATTGTAACCTTCGCAACGTTAATGATTATAAAAGTTTGTGCAAATTAATGATAGCCGATAAATTGTTTTCTACCCTCGATCGTGAAACGCAACAACATATTGCGATACGCCAAAACGAAACTTGGTTTAAACCAACTGAACTAGCGAAAGAATGCGATGTATACTTTGTTTCGAAACGGAAATCTTTTGCCGAAATAAAACACTACCGTCAACAACCGTTCGACTGCAAGCAAAAAAATAACCCATTTCAAAGCTCTAATCGTAATTCATATGAGAGAAATTATACAGAAAACCCATCACGAAATAATCCGCGCGAAAGCTTTCACAGAAACGAAACTAATTCAAATCGTAGATTTAACTCAAATCGAGACCCTGTTTGCAAAGTCGAAGCTAAAATATTTAATGAGTCTAAGCATGAATTACAATATGAAAAAATTTTCGTTAATGATAAACTAGTTGTTCAATCGTTAGTTGATTCGGGAGCCAATATTATTTGCGTACGAGAACACTTAATTCCCTCCAAAACTAAAAGTGTCGGAACTGTTCAATTAACTTGTGCTTTCGGAAATGAAGTACAAGCTGAACTTTCAAAAATAAAATTAGCGCTTCCAAGCTTTCGTGAAAATCCCATAACAGTAACGGCAGCTGTTTGTAAAAATCTTTATTGTGATTTAATAATTCCCCCAAATATTTTGGATGATTTAAATGAAGCAAAAAAAGAATATGATCGAATTTCAAAAGAAAACATGATTTCTCCTTATTCTAAAACTAAATTTCCTTTGCCTAACAACGAACAACAAAATACTTTCGAATTAAACTCAATGTCTAAAAAAGAAAATCAAAGTTCTTTCATTTCCAATACAGAAAACGATAATTTTTCTTCCCCAGTTTCTAAAAATAGATCCGACACTGGTGCAATACAGTCGCGTCAGTTAGACGAAGGTCAGTCTTTCTTTGAGATAGAGAATAATAATGAACCACTCCCTTTTCAAACTGAAACCGAAAATTTGTTATGCGAATGTAAAAGTACTTCTACTCAAAATTTATTTGAAAAACAAATAAATGAGTTTGATTCAATGACGTCTGCATCTAATAGGAAAGCGGATACTACCGAAACACGTGATCGCTGCGTCACATCCAATGTTCACCGTGCTCTTTCCGATGTAAACAAACAAACCGAAACTGATATTTTTTCGTCAGCCGAAACAGAAACAAACGATTTTAATTCTTCTAATCCGGAAAATAAAGAGATTAAAAATGCGTTTATTGAAACTACAGACTATTGTTTATCTAATATAAATATAGTTTACACCGATATTGATTTATCTCATTTAGAATCCGATACGCGTACTGAAATTGAACAACTTATTAAATCTTATAAGCCAAACAAAATTAAAGATACCAACTTACAAATGAAAATAATTCTTTCTGACGATAAACCTATCGCGTTACGACCAAGAAGGCTAGGCCAAACAGAAAAAATTATCGTTGAAAACCAAATGGACCAATGGCTTACCGATGGAATTATTTCTGAAAGTTCGTCCGATTACGCCTCACCTTTGGTTCTTGTTAAGAAAAAAGATCAGTCAACAAGAATATGCGTAGATTATCGCGCTCTTAATTCCAAAACAATTAAACAGAGATTCCCATTACCACTCATTGATGACATTTTCGATAAACTTCAAGAAGGAGTGTTATTTTCCAACCTTGACCTTAGGAACGGTTATTTCCATGTTTCAATTGAACCTGACAGTCGCAAATTTACTAGCTTCGTAACACCAACTGGACAATACGAATTTAACAAAGTTCCTTTTGGCTTGTGTAACTCTCCCTCAGTATTCCAAAAATACATTCAAATTATTTTTAAAGATCTTTTAAATGATGGTACTGTTATAATTTATATGGACGATATCATAGTGCCTTCTAAAAATAAGAGTGAAGGAATTGTAAAACTCAAAAAAGTATTTGAAGTAGCTTCTAGTTATGGTGTAGAATTTAATTTCAAAAAGTGCAATTTTCTACAGCGTAGGATAACCTTTCTTGGACATATTATTGAGCAAAACACCATTCGCCCTTCAACAACTAAAACAACCGCCGTCATGAACTTTCCAGAACCCAAAACAACTCAACATGTTCAATCATTTTTAGGACTAACCGGATACTTTAGAAAATTTATCAAAGACTATGCACTAATTGCAAGACCTTTTAGCGACCTTTTACGAGACAAAGTCAAATTTATTTTTGGCCCTGCACAGAAACAAGCTTTCATTTCTCTGAAACAAATTTTATCATCTGAACCTGTTTTACATCTTTATCAGCAAGGTGCTCCATTACAACTCCACTGTGATGCCAGTGCTAAAGGATTTGGTGCTATACTCCTTCAAAAGGACTCTGAAAACAATTTCCATCCCATACAATACATGAGTCGTAAAACTTCTCCCCAAGAAGAGAAATATTCCAGCTACGAATTAGAAGTTTTAGCGATAGTTACAGCATTAAAAAAATTTAGACACTATCTAATAGGCACAAAATTCCAAATATATACAGATTGCCAGGCGTTTCAAAAGACAATGACCAAAAAAGATCTACCACCCAAAATAGCACGATGGGCACTCTTCTTAGAAGATTTTGATTACGAAATACTTCATCGGCCAGGTAAACGAATGCAACATGTAGATGCTCTTAGCCGCTATCCAGTTATGGTAATACAATACAACGAAACAACACAGAAAATCAGAGAAGCACAAATCAATGATGAGTTTACAGCAAGTATAAAGCAACTAATTAATAATTCTTCAGCACCTAATTATACATTAAAAAACAATGTGCTTTACAAAATAGTCAATGATCAAGAACTTTTGGTAGTTCCACTTGACATTCAAAAACAAATTGTACAACTTGAACATTCTAAAGGACATTTTGGCATAAATAAAACGGAAAATTTGCTAAAACAACAATTCTATTTTCCAAACATGCGAAAGACTGTTGAAAACGTAATTTCCAATTGCATTCCATGTATACTTTCATCACGTAAAGTAGGAAAACAAGAAGGTTTCTTACATCCCATCCCAAAAGGAGACATTCCTCTTGATACATACCACATAGATTTTCTTGGTCCCTTACCCAGTACACATAAGAATTATAAATACATTTACACCGTCGTCGATGCTTTCACCAAATTCTTATGGATTTATCCAGTCAAGTCAACATCAGCTAAAGATGCCTTGGAAAAACTACAACTGCAACAAATTACTTTTGGAAATCCAAGAAGAATCATATCAGATAAAGGATCCGCATTCACCTCAATAGAATTCAAAAAGTACTGTGAAGACGAACAAATTGATCATGTCACAATCACCACAGGTCAACCTCGTGGGAATGGACAGGTGGAAAAATTTCATGCTACGATAATCTCAGTCATCACCAAGTTATCCCTTGACAACCCCAGCAAATGGTTCAAGCATGTACCAGCAGTCCAACGTGTAATCAACAGCACTGTTTCTTCAACAACAAAGTTTACACCCTTCGAGCTCTTAACAGGAGTTAAGATGAGAAATAAAGAAGACCTGCACATCAAGAAAATCCTCGAAGAAGAGCACATACATATTTTACTTGAAAATCAACAACAAATGCGAAAAGAAGCAAAAGGCAATATACTTGAGATGCAAGAAAAAACCAAGCACAATTATAATACTAGACGAAAGACAGCAACGAAGTATAAGCTCCACGACAGAGTTGCCATCAAACGAACCCAATTCGGGACAGGTTTGAAACTTCGACCAAAATTTTTCGGTCCATACACAGTGACAAAAATTAGACCCAATGATAGATATGATGTTCACAAGATCGGTATAGGAGAAGGACCAACTGTCACATCCACATCAGCGGACTTAATGAAACCATGGGAAGATCCATAAACTTTTTTCCTTTTTTTTTATATGAACTTTTTAACTGTGCAAGAACTTTTACACAGACTTTCGATTTTTTAAAAAAAATTTTTTTTGTGGATTTATATATTTGAAAATATCTTTTTATTACTTATTTAAGATTAGTTAAGACTTAAATTTTCATAAATTTATTGTTTTATATTCCAATTGAATTGTCAAAATATTTCTGTCAACAATATTTTATGTTTATTACCTTTAATAATGTGTAATATTTACCTTTAAAGCAATTAGTCGGAGACCGACTAAGTCAGGATGACAGAGTGTTGCATCGCCACCCTAGCGCCACCTGTAAGTAAGCAGACTCCCTTACATTCTCTCACTGAACGGCTACGGGGAGCGAGCTCATTAAGATGTTCCAGCTCTAATTATTTTGTACTGCCATTTAAGTGTTTTTTGTCATAATAAAAGCTTTAAAATGCAACCCTAGACTGCTTTGAAGCTTCATCGACACTCCCCGTCCGTAACATATATATATATATATATATATATATATATATATATATATATATATATATATATATATATATATATATATATATATATATATATATACGCATTGTTACCTTTCTACGCATAATTAGAATCTACACATGCCTGAAACATGTATATATTAGTCTATTAATGAAGTTTAAATCATCGAATTTCGAGATTTTTACGAACAATATTAATTGAAATTTGTTTGAACGAACATATAAAACTTTCATTTCAACTCGATTATTTAAAAATTCGCACTTGCATGTCCAATGGGATGCTCTATATTAGTGGTTGGAAAAACTTTATTATTTTTGTAGTTTATGCTACTTACAACTACTTTGTTACAAATGTAGTTAACTACAACTGCAAAAACTTTTTTTTAAATACAGTGACTACAAACTACCTTCGAAATGTAGTCACTACTTTAAGGAACTGAATTTAAAATAGTGAAACTTTGGCTTGGACCAAAGTTAAAAAATTTGGACCAAGCCTAAAAGCAAATTTTCAAAATTAAGAATTTTTTGTTAATAGATTGGCAGCATGAATGCTGAAATTATTGCAGTTTTGTTGGAGTAAATTTTATAAATAGGGTTTGCATCCATTTTTTAAATAATTTTTCGATTGATAACTTAAACAAGGAAAAAAAAATTCATGTTTTCATGAAAATTGTTCAATCTGAAGAAAAGTTTAAGAAATCTCATATGAATTGAAATCACACGAAGAATATGCTATTTTTCTTATGATTTAAAGAAACAAAAGTATTTAGAAATTATTTCTTTTCCTCTTTTCTTTTTTTTTTTACTCAAAACAAATTTTAACATATAATGTTGCCACGTTTAGAAGTACTTTACTATCCATTTTACTTAGTTAAAAAGTGACACCTACTTTTCCATTGACGCAAATACGAATATTGTACATAAGAGATGTAAAACGTAAATGAGGACCACTTCTCTCATTGGTTCTGCGTTGATATCACTGTGATGAAGTTTAAGATCTGGTAGCTTCAAAAATCGGGCTAAGTTGGATACTTGGTATTTCTGATTTTGTGAAATTTTCAGGATATGTTGTTTATGTAAAGCCATAAGACACACGTAGTTTTAATTAGGTAACTGTATATGTTATACGCAAATCTTTTTTTTAAACCGTTGGTAAACTAAAGTGCTTCTATTGATCGCTTGAAATATACATTGGAATCAACACCTTTTGACCTGAGCCAAAATTGTTTTGGGGGGCACACTATTTCTACATGAATTTTTTTCTTTTTTACACCCTAAAAAGGCAAGAAAAAATCGTGAACATGGAATTTTCTCTTTGTGACATACTTTAAAATTGACATACTCTTTCTGACATACTCAGATAAATCTGAGCCATTTATTCATATAAAACGATTTTTACATAAATATAATATTATTATAATGTCTCTCTAACATGCATTTATAGAGATTTCGCACTATAAGATTATATTTTAGTATAAAAAACAAAAATAAGAAAATTTAATGGAAGTTCCTAAATTGAAAAAATCGGGAAAAATTTAAAATTGGTATTTTGTCATTTAAAGCATGTCACAAAGAAAAAATTTTATGTTTTAATATTTTTTCTTGCTTTCTGAGGGTGTAAAAAAGAAAAAAATTCATGTAGAAATAGCATGCCCCCCCCCCCCAAAAAAAACATTACATTTTTGTTTGGCCGCCTAATTTGCGTTTATTTGTAGAATTGCTCATATCGTAGCTTTGAAACTAACCGTAGTAAATCGAAAAATGAGATATTTGGGTCAGTTTATGTAAAAAAAAAATCACCCTATTAGAGAAACAAAGTGTTATCTTCATAGTTCCATAAAATTAATTTAAGGCCTGGTTTCTTAGCCTGTCGTCCTAAACGTCGGCGTCAGCTGGAAATCAGCGCTAACCTCTGATTGGTTTATTTGTGAGTTTGATAGTATACGTCATCGAACGCTTATCTTGAACTTCAATTGCCGTCCAACTCAACTGCAGTTGGATTACAGCGTGACGTTAACCACAGAAGCAATGGCGGACAACATCCAACAGCACATTGAAATCAGCCAAGATTTTGATTTTGACATTAAACATAGCTTCTTCATTAAACATAGCACTCTTCATTTAGCTCAGCTATAATGTGTTTTTTCTTGAACAAAGTCATTATTTGTTCTCTAAAACACTGGTCGACAATAACAAAATCAATACAAATTCAAAATAAATATTTGTTTACGTTATTAACGCATGCGCAATGAGAGATAATGTCTGCGTTGGACCGACTGCTCACGCTGAGCTAACAAAAAAGTATTTTTTTGGCGTCAGATCTACGTCAACTTTCCGCTGACGCCCAGATAAGGCGTTAGTTCTAAGAAACCAGGCCTTGAGCTAACAAACCAGTATTTTGTTGGCGTCAGCGTGACGTTGACGTCCCGCTGACGCCCAGATAAGGCGCTTGTCCTAAGAAACCAGACCTTTAGAGAGCAGATAAATCGTTATCGCATTGGCGCGATTAGCACTAGCGCGGAAAGTTAGAAATTGCTCTCCTGAAAAACTTGCTTTTTTGAGTTACCATGGTTTAGTTTCAAAGCGACGATATGAGCAATTCTACAAATAAACGCCAATTTTTATACTAAAATATAATATTATAGTATGAAATCTCTATAAATACATTTTAGAGAGTATAATAATATTACATTTATGTAAAAATCGTTTTATCTGAATAAATGGCTCAGATTTATCTGAGTATGTCAGAAAGAGTATGTCACAAAGAAAAAATTTCATGTTCACGATTTTTTCTTGCCTTTTTAGAGTGTAAAAAAGAAGAAAATTCATGTAGAAATAGTGCGCCCCCCAAAATTCTTTAAATTTTTTTTGGCCGCCTAATTGGCGTTTACTTGTAGAATTGCTCATATAGGGCCTAAACTATATATTTTAAATAATGTACAGCCTTCTCATAACTATTTCTGCATTTAGATATTCAGGTAAGGGCCTCAAAGTTTAGACCCATATTACGTGAAAGTGGAATCAATTACCATGGATCTGTGATGGATTTTGTTTCTGCTATATTTGTGTCTTATTTTACAGCAATTTTATGCTTGTACAGTTTTGGAGAAGACAATTAATGATATTGAAATTATGCAAATATTCAGTATATTGCTATTTTAAGGTCTATTTTAAAGTCACGCCAAATGTATGTCAATATCATATTTATTGATTTTTTTTTGGAACTATTCCTTACTATGTATTCACAGAAGTATATGCCTTTAGTTATAAATCGCTATGTATTTTGGTTATTAATTACTAAATAAAAGTAACCAGGAAAATGACAGATTCGTGAGACAAACAATTTATTGACAGAAAAAATTATTTTCAACAAAGAGTTTTTGTAAATAATACCCTCTACGCATATTCTAGAAATGCTTACAACGGTTGAGATAAAAAAAATTAGATATTGAAAAATTTAGGGGAAGTTTTGAAGCTAGTTATTATTGGAAATATTGTTTGTGACTTAGAAGGAAAATGACATTTTGAAATTCAATTGAATTTTTTAAATATACAACGCAGTTAATACTAATGCAAAGTCATTTTAAAATGTTAACAGCAATGCTATTTGTTAAAAAAAATTCTTTTAGTAGTAAAGTATTAGCTCTTGAAGCAAGAGACTGTAAATTGTCATATTTCGTGAGAATCACCCATAAATATATATAGGAAGAGCGTAAACTAATAGTAGGAAATTCTTAAAATTCACCATTTTATTCTTCAGAGTTTTATTCAGAAAAAAAAAAGTTTTAACAACGGACTCGATGAGCAACTCAAATATCAGTTAAAGATCAACATTTAGGAAATTTTAATGATACTCTTGCATTAAAAAAAAACAAGTAGGATCATTTGATCCTGCTTGTTTTAATAATTAATATTAAAAATATTAATTATAATAATTAATATTTTTGTAATAATATTAATTAATATATAATTAATATAATTAATATTTTATATTAATATAATTTTTATAATTAATATAATAATATTTTATGTATAATATTTTATAGTTAATATTCCTTCCTACCTATTTTTATTTAATATTTGAAATTGAGTTCATGACTTCTTTAATCAAATGTTTTAAAGTGGGTAAAAATACATTAGATCGAAAATCTTTCCATTATTCAAACCGATTATTTTAAAAACTGCATTGGCATTAGTAGGAAATGATCTGAAAAACAAATAAAAAATATCAGGACAAAGAGCTAGAAAAATGAAGGAAGACTACAAAATATATTTTTTTATCAGGAAACTTCGAAATTTTAGGATAGCTACAGACTCTGATATTATTAATCTTAAAGCTCTATAATATTAAAATAAATGAAGAAAAAAAAGTAGTTTATAATTTATTTATTATTAAAGTATTAGTGCAAAAACTTACTTTTACAGTTTTATATGCAGCCCATGCCACTTTGCTACTTTCTTATCATTATTTTCAAGAATTTATAGTAATTATTAGTATAAAATTCAAATATGTAAATATTTATGTACGTACAATATAAATAAAATATATATTCAATCTGTTGCCTTAAATATATCAAAATTTGTGTTGATTCACTGGATAAAAAACAAGAAATATATAGATTTCATAAAACTCAATACATATATTGTAAATTGTATGAAGGTTAATAATGATATTCAATACATAATATTGAAGCGTAGCATTTTTATATTACAGGTAAGCAAGTGGGGAAATTACTCTTCATCAATCAATCATAAATTTGTTTTACTTGTCCGAGTAAATTCTATTATTTCTACAATAATAACAGTTAAATACTATGAGATGCTTTAGAGTGGCGTAGTTAATTTCAATCAAGGGTTTGAAACATTATTTGTCATATTATTTTAACCCCCTTCCCCCCAAAAAGCATGTTTAAATTGAAAAAGCCTGGTTTAAACCAATCAAACCCTGTTTTTTCGGGGGTTTTTTCAACTCTGATTTAAGAACCTTCGACTACTCTTCCTGACCTTAATAATGATTCTTCAGAAATTCTTTAACAATGATTGCTTCTGATTTGCAAATCTTTTCTATTAGATTTTAGTTTTATTTTTCGAAAAAGCGTTTCTGTCACATTTTTAATTTGACCTGCTTATTTAATTTTGTATTATGATAAATTCAACTATAAACAGAGAATAGAAAAAAATCTACAACAACGATTTTAATTTTTTATTCTTCTATTACTGTAAAAGTATTAACATTTCAGTTCAACCATATAAATTTAAATTTCATTCATCATTAAAATAAAGTTAAAAACAAGAGAAATTGCACGAAATTGAAATGTCTGAAATAGAACGTAATTTACTTTCCAAATCTCACTTTTGTCTTCCTTAAAACATTTGTTTTCATTATCCTTAAAGAATTAACAGCGAACTAAAAATTAAATCGAACTTCACAAACTCAATTAAAAGAAATAATAGAAGGAAAAAAAAAGTTAATCAATTTAACTAGTAGTTAAGCTTCATATCGTAGCTAGACGCAGAAACAATTAAGGGGATGGGCGAGGATATTATTATTTTGCCTCGCTTAAAAATAAAAAGAAATAAAAACGCCTTTTTTATCTGATCTAGTATTAAAGTAGTAATTATTGTCATATTTTCGTTTATTTCTTAAGGATTTTATCAAGGATAAATATATAAAGATTTTCCACTCTAATTTTAGAGCGTGTAAGAAGTTGACGTGTTTTTTTTTTCTTTCAATGCTTTGCAAAATGGCGGGATTAGCCTAACTAAACGGTTTTAGCACCATGCTACGGCAGAAAGCTTAACTACTAGTTAGATTGAAGAGTAAATCGTTTTCTTTTGGTATTTTCAATGGAATTTATGCAGCTTTTCAGAACTGTTTGGTTACTTTTTTATTTTATTTTAATTCTACGAAAGGCTTAGATGTCAATTTTTTTTCAATGTGTAACAATACATACGCGTAACAATACAATGATACATTACAAACATTAAAAAATTTATGTCACTACCTACGGGGCCCTTTTTTTTTCAAATAAATAAAATTTTAATGGAACATAGATATTTTAATTAGGGGTATAAGCCTAGAAATTTAAATTCAGTTTCAATGAAATGGGCTGCCCAATACCATTTGATCCACGGACCGGTACCGGTCCTCGGACCGGGGGTTGAGGAACACTGCTCTAGAAGACAGGTTTGTCCCAGTTCTTTTGCCAATAAAAAATTATTTATAAACCTTAGTTTTTATTTGACAAAGTTAATAATTTAAGTAAAAAATATTTGTGTAAACAGAGGGCAAATATTATAAGCTACTAGGTAATTTCTACTTTGAAATTTTATTATGTTGAAAAATATATAAATAAAAAGCTGTGCGTACCTCCCATGTTTTCCCTAACCACAACCATAAGTTGATTTAATAAAAACATTTGCTTACCTCCAAAGGTGATAAATTTATAAGTCTTCTTCATACAGATCTTAAATTTTTAGTAGCGTGATCCTTTTTTCCCCCGTTGACTACTTTTTAGCTTAATGCAGTAAATTAAACATTAACAAAAGGTTACAAAAATAGACATTTATTTAAAATTCACATGACAATTCACATCACAAGTCCACATACACAATTTCCATGGATGATTAATATTTAAAAATGTTTGAGGTAGTTCACATCTGTGTAAAAGTATTTTATGAACTCCCAAGTGCATCTCAGTCAGGTAATTTGTGAGGTAGGTGTTTCATACAAAATTAATCTTCTTTTAAGTGGTGATTTTCTTCATCCATATTTCATTACGTCTGTTCAAAATAGTATCAGGTTTGTCGTATTTCACTTGATAGTACGTCGTTTTGTCGATCGTGGCGTCGTTTTTCAAACTTTCAGCCAACTTTTCTGATTCTTCAATCCACGTTTCTTCGTGCCATGCATAGCCGGTGAACTTCCTGCATAAATTATCAAAATCATTTATATTTTTGATTTATTTCTATATTATTACAAATTTTTTTTTTCCTGTTTCATTTGAATTTTGTCTATGTTTAAGAAAAAAAATATTAAAAAAATAAATAAAATTAAGAAAAAGAACCCCGTAGCTATGCTGTTGGAATATATCCATTTAATTTACAATTTTCTGGCTATAATACAAAGTTTAAGTACGTGTGAAATTTTAAAGTTTGAAATTTAAAACTCTATTTTTTTATACTTTAGACTTCCTAGAACTATAATAATATTTAATTTTACAATTTTATTACCGTCGTTAAACAGCCGACCGGATTTTCAGTTTACGACTGCCAATGTTCAATTCCGTAACCTTGTAATTTCATACCCAATCCAGAAGACGAGGAAATTTCTGGATCAAGTATTTTAAGAAATTTTCCTTCGTGGAGGACTTTTTAATGGAACTGACCAGCATTTGCATCACATGGAGAGGAAAACCACGAAGACCACATACGGTTAACCTGACGGCAAAAGGACTCTAACCCATGATCCGTTTACCACTGATGATATTTTTACGTCAGCACTGTGGTCGATGCGAGCCGGGTGCGGAATTCGAATAAACCAGCCTTTGCCGGGATTTGAACCCGGTTCACCTCATTGGGAGGTGGGTGCTCTATGCCCTAAGTCATCACGTATAATAATATAATAATACTAGTGGGCTGCGCCCCCTGCTTGCTAACGCTCGACAACCCCCGAAAATTGCTACGCAATCTTATATGGTTTGCTTTGAAAACCAAGAAGCTTCAATCGCTACTAACTTAGGTACATGCAAATGCACAAAATTCTAAGAATTCAAAACCATTCAAATCCATATAACAACTTTTTTTTTAAAAAAAATTGCATCTTTTTAGTAAATACTAAGTCATTAAGATAAATTTGAATTCAAATAAATGACAGTAATTCGTTAAACCTGTTCGAAGTGTGCTATAGTATAAAATCTTAGGATAAAATTTCTAAAACTGATATCTCTTTAAAAAGGTTAAAATTTTGGCTATAGTTAAGTCTATTAAAAATTGAAATAAGTTAATTGCAATGGAAAAACCTGCATAAACAAATAAATTCCAGTAAAACAAATAAATTCGTGACATAAATCAAAAATCGTCAAATAAATTCGTAATATATAAATTCGTGAAAAAAAGCGCTTTCGACAAAATACTAAAATAGAGATCTATCGACAAAGACTAATCACTTCTGCCTAGCTTATGCTCTCTCTGGTTATTTCAGTTTCCGTTTTTAAAAGAGCTATATGTTGAGCCATCTCAGCTAGATTTGGCATGTGGCATTTTTAGCGGAAATCATTGATCGATTTTCTAGCCTTGCCATTCGGGGAGTTGTAATGAGGCTTTTTTTTTGTCGCCGTGTAAGAGAAATATATATATAGATTGGTAAAATTTTCATTCAGGGTAGAGTGTCATGGTAAAATCTTGGGATGGGTAACAGCCAACAATTCGTAGTATTAGGGATATTTCGCAAATTTATTAGCTCCCGTGCCAAAGATTTTTAAGTAATTGCGCATGCGCTCTCTAAGTACGCATTCATCATTCTAGAGATAAGCGCATGCGTCAGTGAAAAAATATCAAACTTATATAAAATAAGAGATTTCGCAACAATTATTATGCTAGAAACGCTGATGTTGTGGGAATATCGTTTTAATTTTGACTACAAAATCAAAATAAACATTTACAATGGTAACAGACGATATCTTTGTTCAACCAATTGTGTAATATCACACGATTCGCGATCGCAACGCTCGAGTACGCCATCTAGCGGGAGACTGAAAATATCGGACATTAGTTCCCACAAAACCATTGGCAACGACGGACGCCATTTCATTAGCAGCAAATAAGAAGCAAAATTTCCCTAAGGAAAAGGTAGAACTTCTTGAAAAAACTAATCAGAACATGCCAAACATTGAAGCAGAACACGCCAAGCATTTGAAGAACAATTTCTGGATAATTTTTACCTTTCTATTACCAACAACATAACTTCCAATTTCATGATAACTTGCTGTTACAGATTGTGTGCATTACGGTAAAATAATTTTTTCTGTCTTCAATTCATTACAAATTAAAGTGAAATCAGCATTGCTTTCGTCATTCCAATGAATAAATAAGAATTCAGAATATGCACAGAACTGTATAATATGTAGTTATAGAATATTGTTCTTCTTTATAGAACAGTATATATTTCTGTATCTATTATTCGTAAAACAACAATAAAGAATCATCCGAACTACTTGAAATAGATTCATTTGTGCTGATTATTAATAAATTTGAATCGTTTTCTTGGTAATTATTATTTTGTTTTGAAGGAATAATTTCAACTAGAATTCAGCTATTCTGTTTTTAGCTACATATTCAAATTCATATCAATTATAAAATTTTACTGTGTAGTATGTTATCTAAAAGTAATGAAGGGATAAACTATGCATATATTATTTGAGAATAAAGTTTTCAAACAAGGAACTTATCATTTTGGAATTCTCCGGGAATTATAAATCAGGTAAGTGCAATGATTTTTACAATAAAAAATTTGCTTGTAAATATTTTTTTTTTCATTTGATGTTGGTTCTCTACAGAATGGTTTTTTACGTCTGATTAAGAACTATAAGAATAATAAAAAAAGAAACAATATGAAAGTTTTTATTTCAATGTAAAGAATTCTTAAAATCGTTTTTTTATCCTAAGAATTCTTTATTTTCCGTTTTTTAGTTTATAATTTTTTGATAAAAATTGTTCTCAAAATACTTTTTCTGAAAAATTAAATGGTATAACATTATGTGTTTATGTATACTTCTTGTATACTTCTTGTATATTCCAATGTTTGAAGTAATATGATTCAGAAAAGTATGGAATAAAAATTCGGTACTTACTTATTAACGCTACCGCCGCTACAGATTTGGCGGTTTTTAAGTGCCGCCAATCTACACTTAAAATTTTTGCGACAATTCATAAAATAAAACACTTTATTTAAAATCAAAATAGTCAATCGGATTTCGGTGGAAAATGAGCCGATATAGAGTTTAGCATAGATTCAAAACAATCATATCGCCATATGAACTCTGATAAATAAGATTCCAAATGAAATAACATTTCCAAAACGTACGTTTACCAAGATAAAGTTTTATGTTGTGGGAATTGGTACATTTTCGTTTTTTCGGTAAAATATTTCCCTCCTGAAAAAATAAAATTGCTTCTTGTTTTGTTTTTGGCAAATCCCAAAGACGAATTTTCATAGCACTAAAAATGGCGACAAAAAAGAATTGTTTTTTTTTGTTTTTGTTTCGTCAGCATTCTTTATTTTACGTTTCTTAGTTTCTAAATAATGATTTTTATTGAAACTTGAAATTTTTTGATAAAAATTGTTGTCAAAAAACTTTGCTTACAAAATTAAATTTCATAAAATTATGAGGCTTATGTATACTTTTTGTTCATTTTAATTTTTGAAGTAATATGATTCTTAAAACTATAGAATGTAAAGTTTAAATGGGCCTTTCATGTTATATCATTAAATTTAGTAATACTATTTCTCGGGAAATTAGGTTTTAACTCTTATAAGAAATATACATATTTTTTTCTGTTAATGTACAAATATTTTTCCGATGCGTTTTGGATATTCCTTCTCTAATAAAAAGAGATACCATTTAGTTTTCGTTTGCAGAAGAAAGAATATCAAGCATTTTTCTTTTTTAAATTTAATTAGCCACAATAAAGAAGGAACGTTGCAATGCTACACGCTACGTTAACGACGTCTCCAGAGTAACTGAATGACGGTTCATATAGAAATCGCAGGTAAGCGGCTCACACAACAACGCCCCCTATAGTTCGTTGCGATCGCGAATTTTTTGCAAGGAAAAATAAAAGTAACTGTTTGTAAATTTCAGAGTTCTCAAGCATTTTAATCAAAAACCAACAACATTCGAACAATACTTAAAACTGTTCTTTCAAGGGCTCCGATAGCGACGTGATGAATTAATGCTTTTCAGCGAATAATGTGCTATTTTTAAAACTATTGTTAATCTGTAATGGCTATTGGGTGAAAATTTAAGCTTCTATAACCAGAGTCACCTGTTCTAATTATGAAAATGGTACGAAACGTCAATCTGAAAAAAAAACTACATTTGTGGAAAAATGAAAAAATTTTGTGATTTAGTTTTTTAATATTTGAAAAGGTATTCTAAAGCAGCAATCAGCAATATCACTGTTTATAAAAATTTGCAAAAATTAAGAATTGTTTATTGATTTTGAACTAAATATATATATAGCTTGAAATTATAGCTTCTATTTGAAGTTTAAGGTGCTGAAATTGTTGTTTATTTTCGTTGGCGAAAAAGAAGAAGCGTTGGAGAATCTAGATGGAAAAATCTCGCTATCTTAGTGAGGTTTCTCAAGAAATTTTTTATAATTATTTCAACAATTCATGTGTTTTAAAGTACCTAACATTTTTTTTCAACAAAATGGTTGGTATAATTTAAAATTTAAGCTTAATTCGAATTTAAAGCTTGCAAACTCAGGCTTTTTATTTTAATATTTTTTTTTTTTTTTTTTTTGGCAAAGAGCTACTAAGAACATCCTTAAGGACGTATGCACCTCACGCAGTACAACCACTCTCGAATTTTCTGCCATTTAACTTTATAAGTTAAACCTGTCCAACCCACAAATAATTAAGTAATTTTATAAAATATGTATAATTACCTGACCGCGTACACTGTTGGTTCATCATATATAAAGGTAATGCCTTCCTCAGTCGGCAATGGAGGGGCGGCAGCATACTTGTTGGGAACCTTGAAGTCCATCTGGTAAACAGTGCTCTGTTCTTTGTAAGTTGCGTGCATTCTTACCGGGATAGTCATGTTTATTTTCAATTCTATAGCATAAACATATAACGTTTGTGTAAGTTTCACAAAATGATACTTAACAATCTCAGATTTACACAAATGCCGATAACTTTACGGTATTTAATTTTTACTTACTTAGATTATTTTTTCCATTGATATAGCCAGCCAACTTTGTAAAAGCTCTTGATGCAGCTATTTTAAAATAACTGTGCTCTGCTGTTGTGGATACCCAGGTAATAGCTGAATATTTTCGAATTTCATAATCCTGGTGTGGAATAGAAATGTATATTAATTTTGCAGATCAGAAACTTTAAAAACAAAATCTCGAAATAACTTAAGTAGACTAAAAAAAAAAAAAAGAAAAATTGTGTCAGAAAAGATACGTTAAAAGGGTGTCCCGAAATTCACTCGAGATTTAAATGTACGCTATTCGGGTAATAGAATAGGTAAAAAAAAAATAATAAATCGGGGTAGCTAACAGTTTAGAGTTATTAAAACTGAAGATATCCTCGATAAGCTACCGTAATCGTAAATTTTGTGTAAATTTGGCGAATAAAATTGTGCTTTGACGAAAGTATAGGCGAATGATTTTTTGCTCTGGAGAGGAAAATATAGATTTAACTCGCTCCTCAAAATTACGTCAAAAGGAATTTTTCTAAACAAATCAGTATTTTTTATTCGATGACAGTAATTTTGGGTGGAAGCGCCGCAGATCCAATTAGAATTGGGCCCAAATAATACTCGTACTATAAGCCTCAAACAAACTACCGTAAAATAGATTTCGATGGGAAAAAATTAATTATAAAAAATTGTTAAGATATGTATTTTGCGAAGCCTTCGAAAATTGGCTACTACTTTTGATATCTGACTAATTTACTGGTTAATAATCTTAGCACGGGCCCGGGTACAGTATCAACGAAATAGTGCAATTTTTATGCTAATTGGTCCTTGAAAATTTCGAAAAAGGAGTACATACATGCCAGCAATCCATTGGCCAGATATGCTATTTCATTTGTAAACCTATGTATATTTTCTAAAACAATTGAAAATTCGAAATTTTTAATGAAAAATTCGTGTTTTGTATCAAAATTACTAGAGTGAATTTTAGGATACTCTGTAAAAAATTAAGATTTATTACTTACAGGGTGTTTGGCCAGTATGGAATAATTGGGACATTCACGATTTCTGTAAGTACATCCTTCAACAAGAAAAACCACCAAAGAAAGCTGCAAAAAGACACAATATGAATACTTATTACTAAACAGTAATTGCTAGTTTTCGTGCCCGAACCAAACTATCACTTTTCATTAAAAAAATTTATCAATCAAAAATGTGAATAATTATCAGAATATTACATACAGATAGAGTTAACAGAACGTTATCAGGAGGTGAATAATATTTAATTATCCACAGTATCCGCAACTAAATATTGTTAAGTCATTTGTTCATTAAATAGCATAAATGATAAATCGATACTTATATGGCTACAAATCCAAGGGGTTTTTAGATTTCTGCAATATATAAAAATGTGGTTGTTTATAACAATGAAGGTAAACAAAATTTGTTTCACTTTGTCAGCACTTGAAAACTTTACAGCACAATTATTTGGTCTAATATATTTGTTTAAAATTCGGAGATTTCCATATCATGATCTGTGGCAGAATAATTGCCAAGTCTTGGTGGTTGTTTATAACAATGTCAAGTGGTCGTTTATAACAATGAAGGCAAACAAAATTTGTTTCACTTTGTCAGCACTTGAAAACTTTACAGCACAATTATTTGGTCTAATATATTTGTTTAAATTTCGGCGATTTCCATATCATGATCTGTGGCAGGATAATTGCCAAGTCTTGGCAGCTTTCGGGGAGCAGTCGGCGAGAAGCCAAAATAATAATAATAATAATATTAATAATAATAAAAAGAAGAAGAAAATCACAGAAAAGGACCAACTCGAAGGCCTCAGGGCAAATCTCCTACATGTTTTTTTTTTTATTTTTTCTCTTTTTTTGAAATTTTTTTTCCTGCTTAATCCGCAATTGTTATCGTGATCCGACGCCAACTACGACCGCCAAGGTGCCAAAGAGATTTTAAACTTGCAAAGGATTTTTTTAAAACAAAACATGCAAATATTTGCTCGGGTAGGCTACGAGTTATACCTTTCTAGTTGGTCCTATTCTGTAATGTTCTTTTCAGCGTAACTACCATTACAATTATTCAATTTCCATTCACTATATAAAATATAGTAACCAGTGCCGGATTACCCATCAGACCATGGCCTGTGGCCTCCAATGGTTAGGGACCCCCTTAAAATGGATTTTTTGAAAATGAATTTAAAAAAATTAAGAAAAACAATGATTTTTTTAAACAAAAATCAATTTCAAATATATATTAAAATTTTTTCAAAATGTTATGATTATTTTTTAGTTCTAATTTAGCAAAATAAAGTAAGATTTAATTTATTATTATTTATTTTTATATTAAATATGCCTTCTTAAATGAAAAGACCTATAAATACTTTTATATTTGAATAAATAAAAAATATACGAGAAAACAACTTAAGCGAAGGGCCCCAAAAATTTGAATGGCCTTGGGCCCCGCGTACGCTTAATCCGGCCTTGATGGTAACTCGATTATAACTGGAGGTACTTATAGGTAGATGACAGTTGACATTGTCGGTAGACTACACCCTACAATGTCAAACCTCACATCGAATCGCGTTACATTTGCTACTAGTAAAAAACATTCAATCGACCGTTTAAGAGAGAGAGAGAGAGAGAAGTTGGCAAGAAATTGGCATTTATATATTAACCTTCAATTATTTATTTATTATGTAGTTAGATTATTTACTCGCTGCAGTATTTTTACACTAAAGTGTTAGTTCAACAGTTTTTTTCCTTGCTTTATTTTTAATAGTAACAATGTATCAAATAATTGATTTTATATGACTTGTCCTTTCTAGCATTACAACACAGTAAACAAAACACCTTTTTAATTTTTTCTTTAAAAAAGGGATTGAAATTTTTTTTCATAGAATTTTATTTTATTTTATTTTATAACCGTCGTTGAACAGCCGACCCAATTTCATGGGTTTACGACTACTTCCGTTCAACTCCGTAGCCTTGTAATTTTGCACCAATCCAGAAGACAAGGAAACTCCTGGATCAGTACCCCCAGAGGTATTGATTTGTTGTGGGAACAAGGAGGACTTTGAGACTCGACTGATTTAACGTGCATCAGTCACCATTTACTACACGGGGAGTCTTCGGCCGGCGAGGATCGAACCCACGACCTCTTGGATATGGGCCCAGCGCCCTACTGACCAGGCTATCCCGGCCCTTTTCATAGAATTTGAAAATATTGAATCTCTTTGACAACTATAAAATTACCTTGTTCTTATTATAAAATAAAAAATTCATAAAATAAAAAATTTGCCGCGCATATTTACGTCAAAAAAAGGTTAAAAATCAAAATGTAAAAAAATTCTGCTTGTGTCTGATTCGAAAAAGGTGGTAAACGCTACAATTTCAATATACATATTAATTCACAATTAATTACAGAGAGAGGGCAGTGATCTGATTAAGAAAAAAAAAACTGGCCTTAAACGAAAACTATTTTTTGATCATAACTATTCCTTGATATAGATAGATAACAGAATCATAAAGACAACATTTTATGTTGACTTTTTTCTTACGTAATGAATAGTCTGAACTTATATAATTTCATCATCGTGAATTGCTGCGAAAAATATACGTTTTCATTTTTTAAAATTTTGACAGTAAAATTTATTTTTGACAAAAATTGTCTTCCCTTGTGACAATATAAAATTAAAGAATGTAAATATATAATTGGAGTATTTAAAATTCTATTTTCCACTACTAAGAACCTGTATTTCAATTTCGCTTTCTTTTGGAACTTTAGAGACTTAATTAAAAAAAAATTTTCGCTGTGAAAAATTACAAGGTTTTTCTAAAAAAATATTCACACAATGAAAAACAAAACCAAAAAATATAAAAGATTTAAAAATATTCTCCGTATTTTATTCCGAGTATTTGGACTGTGTTTATGTATCTTGTAACAATTCAAGAAAAAAAAGAGTTACTTAGATTAATTTGGAAATTAATAGAAAACGTTAGTTTTGAAAGTTAATTTGAAATTACAAAGATTAATTGCTAAAAGATCTTAATTTGCAAACAATCGTAAATTGCTAATATACAACCATTTCTTGCAAAACTCGAAGCCGTGTTTATTAGTTTTGTAAATGAACAATGCATTTCCAATGTTGATAAATTGATTTAATCCATAACTAATATAAAAGACGAATTCCAGATAAATAACTTCAAAAGTCTTGAACCAGCAATCAATTTAAATATTATAGTTGTTTGCTATTTTAGCAATAAATAGCAGAAATCGGCGCACATTCACAATATCTTTAAAAAAAATGAAACACAAGTAACAGTGTTTGGATTGCTTAGCGTGCAGCATATAATGCACGATAAGGTTACTTTTAATTCTATACATTTTCTTCCATCTTCCCTAAAGTAATATTTAATTTCGAATTCCTTTTATCCTCACAGAGCAAGCTTTTCTATCTTTTACTTGTATCGGTTAAAATGCATTTTCATTTGCTTATGCCCGAATTTGAAAAATTGACATATTTTAGTAACATATGAAAATAAATAGATACTCATCTATATTAATATATCGCGATAATAGTTAGTAAGATATCGTCAATATAATCCTTTTTCACCTACATGTTAGATTTTGTTGTGAAAAGAAATTAGTTGTGAAAAGAAATTTGTAAGCACAATTGAAAGAAATTAAGTAGATTAAAAAGTCCTCATATTCACTCTGCAAATTTTTTTCATATTTAAACTCGACTCGACTCGTAAAATATTTATTTTGCCAAAAAATAATCTAATCACTAGTAATTAAACAAATCAAGCTAAAATTTGAAAACTTAATTATTTTGTTTTGTATCAAAAAATATACAAATAAATAGATAAATAAATATAAAGTTTAAAAAAATGCTCACCAGGACTATAGAAATCTTCCACATTTTAAACTTAAAAAAATAAATAATGAGAACGAAATTTTCGAATCTTACAGATCGAACTAAAATGTTCGATTTCGTTCGAAGTGGTGACTATTTATTCATTACAATCTGATATGACTAGGCATGTTTTTCACAATGGCCGAATTTCGGGAAAGGTTACACACGTGGCTAACTGAGTTTTGTTGTATAATACATTTATTCTAGAAAAAATGTAACAAACGTAAACATCTAGTGATGACCATTACAACGATATTGGTGTAAGAAATGTAGATAATGTTCGATTTTCTTTTAGTGAAATATTTTCTTATTTGCTTATATGTTCTAATCTGATAACGGGCTTAAGTTATATAACGAGGTTTTATAACAAAGTTTTGTAACAATAATTTGAGAATTCTAAGAAAATAAGAGAATTAAGTAAATTGTAATAAATAGAATGCATGGATGTTGTAGAAAAGTGCATATTGAATTTTTCAAATGCAAATTATTCGTTGAAGGGTAACATCACTCTTAACATTTCTTTTGAATTCTTTATTACATTCCTTTATTACATTTTCTGAAAACCTATAAGATGTAATATAATAAGAATTTAGGTTCTATCGTTGATTAGAGCCTCTTTCCTCTATAAGTCTAAGGTCATCACTCCAAGCCTTGCAGTGGGGAAAGAATCAAAACAACATAAAAGGAACGGGATATTTCTTGGGATAATACATAATTGCCAGATAACTTTTAAAAATAGCAAACGACAAAATAAAAAAAAGTATAATTTTCCCTACTTAAGTAAAATAAAGCCCACGAAGGGGCAAGGCTCAACTGCTCCTCCCAGTTTTCTTGATCTTTTTACGCATAATTATAACATAAACATGCCTGAAACATGTATATATTAGTCTATGAATGAAGTTTAAACCATCGAATTTTGCGATTTTTAAGAACAATATTAATTAAAATGAAAAGTTGTTTGATCGAACATACAGAACTTTCATTTGTCAATTCGATTATTTTAAAATTCGCTTTTGCATGCCGAAGAAAATAGGATACTCTGAACCAGTGGTCGGAAAAACTTCATTATTTTTGTAGATTACTTTACCTACAACTACTTTGTTACAAATGTAGTTTACTACAACAGCTTTTTTTTTAAATACAGTGACTACAGACACCTTTCGAAATGTAGCCACTACTTCAAGGAACCGAACTTTGCTGGAGGAATTAATTTGCACCTACGTTCAAAATGGTTTTGAATAAAAAATTGGCTTACATGAAGAATTATTTATAAATATTTATTCATGTTTACATGAGCCAGTTTGCTATTCTGAAACATTTTTTTCAAATTTGCTTATTTAATTCAACTTTATATGCCCTTCTCGGCAGCTAATATTTAATTTAGGTAATGTTAGAAAATTATTAAAAACTTGCAATTTCGTGAAATGTCTCTTTTATTTCTTCTAAGAAATTAAGTCAAATATATGTTCCTTTCCTTTGAAATAACACCAATACTTCACGAGTCTGGAAGTGAAATGTGGAAGTGCGACCAAAGTAATAAATTATATATTTTTCGTAATGGTTAGCTTAAATATTATTAGTTATACGCGTCTCTAAATACTCAATTATTGCTAATTCACAGTCATTGGGGCATTTTAAAATGCATTCGATGACAGGTCCGTGAAGATTTGTACCCAAATTCGAAAAATTAGTTGTGTTAGAAACCTGTTTCTTTACTAAGCTAACTTTAAAAGTAGTTGCCAGGAATCGCTACAAACTACAGTTTTTTTCATATCGCACTGCTCACTACACTACTTTTTTTAAAAAGTAGCACACTACACTTCGTCTTTTTCTTCTTTGTCAGCGCAACAGCCCCTTGCAGGCCTTGGCTGCCTCAACAGCTGACAAACACCAGCGCCTCCTATCCATGGCAACTCCCTTCCAATTTCTAATCTTCAGGGTTTTCAAATCATTTTCGAGTTCGTTGAGTCATCTAGTAGGGGGTCTGCCTCTGGGACGTGACCCCTCGGTCTACACTGCAAACTACATTAAATTTAAATTTATTAAAACTTAGATAATGGTTGCGCGCGAAACATATAAAAAAAATATATAGTTGTGTGACTTCATATGAATTAAAAGCAGTTCACACTTTCATATGAATTAAAAGCAATTAAAATAATTGGCAAATCAGAAACCAATATTTTCTCTCATGCTCTCCTCTTTTAATTATGTGAAAAAAATGAATATTTTTTTAAGCAGAAAAGAAAGTGCATTTGAAAAAGAACGAAAAAATCAATCCAAATAATCGAAATCTATCTATATTATATAAAACGCTAATACGTACGTATGTATCAATAAAACCGATGATATTTTTTTTCTCGCGTAGGCAACAGTTTTTATTTTTAATTGATAGGATTCGGCGCGCAAGAGCACGTAGAGATCATCATATGGCTAATCTATATTATATAAAACGTTAATATGTTTTAATTGATAGGCTTCGGCGCGCAAGAGCACGTAGTGAGCATCATATGTCTAATCGTGTGAATTCTCACCGAATTATCAAAAAAATCCTCACAAAATTATCTTCATCGAAGCCGATGCTTTACATCCGGAGTTCAGTACTATTTCATATTGTTTTACAACACATGGTTTTAGCCCTCTGGTGGGAAAGACTTTAAAACAAAACTTACAACAGTTACTTTTCTCAACAACTGAAATTTAGTATAGTGTGATTAAGAAAAATATGCGAATTGTTTTCAGTTTCAAATTAATATTGAAATGCACAGGTTTAGAATTTTCTACAGTGAAAAGTTTTCGGAACTTCAGTGTTCAAAAAAGTATACAAAAGCTAGACGTTAAGAACGTATCCAATGAGCGAGTAAAGGGAAACAAACCGAAATGAATAGCGAAAGCAGTTCCGGGGGTTGGCGAGCGCTAGCGAGCAGGGGGCGAAGCCTCCTAGTATTATATAAAACGCTAATACGTACGTATGTATCAATAAAATCGATGATATTTCTTTTCTCGCGTTGGCAACAGTTTTCATTTTTAATTGATTGGCTTCGGCGCGCAAGAGCACGTAGTGAGCATCATATGGCTAATCCATGTTATATAAAACGCTAATACGTTTTAATTGATAGGCTTCGGCGCGCAAGAGCACGTAGTGAGCATCATATGTCTAATCGTGTGAATTCTCATCGAATTATCAAAAAAATCCTCACAAAATTATCTTCATCGAAGCCGATGCTTTACATCCGGCGTTCAGTACTATATCATATTGTTTTACAACACATGGTTTTAGCCCTCTGGTGGGAAAGACTTTAAAACAAAACTTACAACAGTTACTTTTCTCAACAACTGAAATTTAGAATAGTGTGATTAAGAAAAATATGCGAATTGTTTTCAGTTTCAAATTAATATTGAAATGCACAGGTTTAGAATTTTCTACAGTGAAAAGTTTTCGGAACTTCAGTGTTCAAAAAAGTATACGAAAGCTAGACGTTAAGAACGTATCCAATGAGCGAGCAAAGGGAAGCAATCCGAAATGAACTGCGACAGCAGTTCCGGGGGTTGGCGAGCGCCAGCGAGCAGGGGGCGAAGCCTCCTAGTTGTCTATAAAATTTAAACAAATTAAGAAAATATTAACATTTGTAAATAAGTTTGCATTATTAATAAGAAAAACAGAAATTTTTTTCCATGATCACGTAAAACAAACTTTTTTTTCTTCTTTAAATAATTTTTTTTTTAAGGATATGTTACGATAATCATCTAAAGTAAACATCACAAAAGGATGAAAATAATGATTAATCGATTCCATAAATAATATTTATTTCAGATAATAAATGCATTTATAAAAAATTATTTACAGTTAACCATTTTAACTAAAGTAATGATGAATCAAACTGTGAAATTAAGATTAAACTGTGCATTTTTTGAAGGGAAAAAAAAAACATATTTTAATTTAAAATATTTTACTGAAGATTTGATTTCAAGACTTCCAAATAAAAATTCTGATCCAGAAAACTTTCCCCTTACTATCATTAAATGTTTATTTTACTTCAAAGAATTTTTAAGCCTTTGCGGATCAAAGATAGTTTGTAAAACTTATTTGGAATTTTTCATCACAGATCAATAAAATTCAAGCATGTTTCTGGATTGTTTCCACCCCATCAAAATAACAACATGGTCAAATGAAGTGAACTGCATCAAATTTGGAATTTTTCATAATAGCTATGAGTACGCACCATATAAATATATTTCTGAATAGCTCCCGTCTCCCTCCAATCCAAATAGCGGCATGTTTAAACGATGGTTAATAATGAATACAACATGCATCATATTTGGATTTTCATTACAAATAATATTCAAGAATGTTCCTGGATATAGTTCTGTTGTTCAGCCAAAATGAGACATGCACTAAAAATGGTCAATTATCAGGCAATTTACATCGTATTAGGATTCCACATGACGATTGATAGATAGTAGTTAATATTCTACCTCTGGATAGTTTTCACGGCATTAAAATAATAACGTGTTAAAATGAAGCAATCTGCTTCAAATTTACATTTTTCGTAACAGCTATAAGTAGATATCATTCAAATATGTTTCTGAATTTAAGTTTCTGAATCTGAGTTCTCCTCTCCGTATTATACTTAACCACACAAGTTTTTAACATATAAGCATTTCATTACATAGCAGAAAATTGTATTTCAGGTTCAAAATATATTAAATTTCCTTAAGAAAAACAATTCGTTTTTCTTAAAAAGAAAAAGAAAATAACTGACATTTTCCAGAAAAAAAATATCGTACGAAGATTTCAAAAGAAGCATTTTTACAAAAAAAATTATTTATAAAAAATTTGCTTATTTTAACATTTTATATTAAATATTATTTTCTATGAAGCATGGCATGCAATACAAATCTTTTAATTATAAAATGGAAGGCACAGAAGTGATGATTAGTCCTTTTTTTTGGAGAAGCACACTGATTATACATTTATTAGTGATTTAATTGTTGAACTTAACTTTATAAACTTTCTATAAATTTTCATAAAGTAACCCGCATGTCCAATTCGTATACTTTATGGAGTTCACTTATCATTCTAGTCTTCCTCTGCTCTATCAAAAGATTGTTTAGGGTAAACTAACCAGTGAAGAAACACTTAGCTTAGATAGTCCTTAAAAAAATCATAAAAGTTTCAAAATTTGTAATTTTAGTTAAATGACTGTGTCAACATATTTTTCACTAAATGCAAATTATGTAAAGAAATTTTTTAGGAAGTTTACATTATATTGTATTAAACTTTAGGTGGCTCAAATGATGAGTAGTAAGATAACCAAGTGAAGGAACAGTTCTTACCAGTGAATAAACACTAAATTTTCCAGTTAATGAACACTTAATTTTGAGAATTTTTGATGCTCTTTTGGAATTCATTGGCCATACCAATGTCTGAAAACAAGAATTTTCTTAGAATTATAACATATAACCACAGTTAACGTGAAAAATTGTACTTTGTTTTTCAGTCATGAAATGAAAAGTAAAGTGGGGTGAAATACATAATGAAAAAAAATATTTTTCATTTTTTTTCTTCTCTCAGTTCGATAGCCTCAGTTCTAAATCATGAATGTTTATCATTGTGTAATTCGTTGATGTTTTTATTACTATTATTATTTTATATTTTTTTTCTACTTTTCCCCCCTTATTTTTTGAAGCTATTTCTTATCTTTCTTTTTGTGTATTTTTTTTTCTCTTCATCAAACTTTTTTGCTTTAACTATTTTTTTTAGTTCTTTCAGTCTTTTTAAGTTCTCACCATTTTTCTGAAATTAATGCAAAAGGTAATTTATTTCTCTTTCTTTTGATTTGACCTTCCTTTTTATACCCCAATATTTGGCCAATGTAAATGTATCTTCGAAATTTCTGATTTCCAGTACCATTTCTAAAATTCCTCACTGGATAATATATGGGAGAAATGAATTTCGAAATTTGAGAAAAATTTATCTCTCATTTACTTAAATGTGGTGGGTCTTCAGCAGTACTTACCTTTTTCCGACTTTAATTACTTAAAGAACCAATCGTTCTTGCTACTTACAATGCCTCAAAATCAGTGTTCAGGATATATTCATTATCAATGTTAATTGTTTCAGCTTCAGTGCCAAAGTTTGACTTAACCAAATGTTCTTTTTGCAATAAATTCTTCCATATTGACATAAGCATAGGCTATTGAATATTTTGGAGATTAGACTCTTCAGTTAATGTTCCTTTAAAAATTTGCAACATATCTTAAGAGATTTCATTCTCAGTCTTCTGAAGAAATAGTGCGTCGTTACTCTCGAAGTATGTGTTTTGTTTTTGTTGATAAGCTTTCTTGCCCATTTGCGTCTAGCGTCTGTCTTGCGTTCATTTGTTAAAGTCAACGTTTTCAACATTAATTGGAAAAATACCACATTTCTTGACAGTATTTTAAATTTTAACCACATCAGTTGATGCCTCAAAAGCTTATTTAAAAATGGGTGTAAAATTCCCTTGACATAAGTTTTACAACTCTTTTGTTTTCAAAATTTAACGGAAGATTTCCATGAAGCTTTCAAAGCTCGAAATACGCATACATGACAAGGCTGGAGTACATTAGTAAAATTGGGTAGGAAGCTAAACCAGAGAATTAGCTTAGCCGAACAAAACTTGCTCAGTTTCAAATTGTTATGAGATTAATGCCCATCCAGAAGAATCAAAATAGAGAATTTGATAAGCATATTCATTTAGCCATGGGTCGAAGCATTTGCAATATGTTCGTAAAATGTTGCTTCGGTCATCGATTCACTTCATGAATCACTTTTTCCAATGAAATATATAGCAGGAACTGATTCTGCAATACCTCCAGGAATTCTTTTGTAGGGAAAAACTACCATTGGAGGTACTTTTTTTCCCCACTAGCTGAAATGTTGGCCAAAACTGTTGTTCTTTTCTTCCCCCTGGGAATTAGAGAATATAAATCCTTATAATTTTTTATTCTAAAGACTTTTCCCGTTTAAGGAAAGTATTCAAGATTCCTCTTACGTTCTTAAAACTACTCTCGAATATTTTTCGCCGCAAGGGAAGTTTTGCCTTTTGAAATTATCTTCGCATCGCGTTAAGTTATCAGTGGGTTTTGTCTTAAAAAAAGCTTCATCCATTTTTCACCTGGATGATAGTCTTAAAATGAATTTTTCCTACCCGTTTCCATCATAACGTTAAAGACAGCATTAGGATAATAGTTTAGCTAATTATTAGCATAAAAGCCAGTAGAGAAATGTTCTTTTCAAGTTTTTATTATTATGTTTATTTAGTTTTCTATTAGTAAACATAGTTTATTAAGCTGTTTAACGTATGTAACTAACTGCTACATTTATAAAGATAAATTATAAATAAATACTAATTATGTATTATATTTTTCATAAATTTAGTAATTAAATTACATTTTGAAATGAAATTATTTTAGGAATTATTCATATAACATTTAACAGAATTTTAGGTGTCCTCTATATCACAGAATTGATAATTATCTTAGAGCCATGTAAAATCATATTTCACACGTATTGTTCATTCACTGGGAAATTTATTTCCAATGAAGGAACATACCTCTTCTTCACTGGTGAGAAAATGTTTTCTGTATTTTTAACAGAATTTTGATATATAATATGACTATAGGTACGAGAAAATTAAAATTTTCTTTTATTTTCATTGACTTTGAAAACTCTCATCAAAGGAACATTTGTTCATTCATCGGTTTTTCATGAATCGTTTAATAATCCAGTTAATTAGCACCCCCTAATCTCAGTACTTGCTTATAATAATGATGCTTAAAATAAATAAAATGAAACTTCAATAACTTATTAACACTTGAACGTAACTTTAATTACATATTTTGAATTCTCTTTTTCACAGTGCGAAAAAATAAACTGTTACATGCAATTAATTGCACTTTAAACGGATAACTACAAACACTGACCTTATAATTTTGTCAAAGAAACAAGGTGTTGAACAGATATTAACAAATTCAAAACTTTTCCCAGAGAAGACTGCATGACCGCAAATGACCCAATGCATGGTTAGATGACTTCCTATTGTTAAGAAGTAATCAATCTAAGTATAAACATTTTAAATCTTATTTTTAAAAAATATCTATGAAATGTGCATTCACTGGGTGTGTTCCTTCACTAGTTGGTTTATCCTACATCAGGTACGTATTTTTCTTCTCGTCAGAAAATTTTTATAGTACCACCTGAAAAAAAGAGAAAAACAAACTAATATGCATCCCAAAAGTAAAAAAAAAAAGAAAAGTTCTACGAGAGATATTTTAAGTTGAATTTTAATTATTTTAAAGTTCCATTTAATTTGCTTGCAAAAGTTTCTTTTATAATTTTTTTTTTCAATTTCTGCGTCAGACTTTTTATTTTATTTATTTTTTATAACCATCGTTGAACAGTCGACTCGATTTTGAGTTTACGACTATCAATGTTCAGCTCCGTAGCCTTGTAATTTTGAACTCAATCCAGAAAATTTTATCAAGTATGGGGAGAAATTTGCCTCCGTGCAAGATTTTTCGATGGAATTAACCCGCATTTGCATTACATGGAGGGGAAAACTACAAAAACCTTCCATGGTTAGTCTGACAGCAAGGGGACTCTAACGCATGATCAGTCGACTATTGAGGATATTTTGCGTCAGCATTGTGGTTGGTGGACGCCGGGTGCATAATTCGAATCGATCAGTCATCGCTGGGATTCTAACCCGGTTTACCTCATTGAAAGACGAACACTCTATTCCGTGAGCCATCCTTGTCGAATATCCAAAATAGCTGGAAGAAGTTTTGCCACAAACAGGTCCGGCGAAAGGACGGGCAAGTCCGACGGTCGCCCCAAGCGCGAGATTAAAGGAAGCGCCGAGCGAGACCCAGATTTAATGTTCACTAAATTATTGATTTCCTCCTTTTTTAAAATGTTGTTTATTCGAAATATATATTTATAAGTTTTTATTTATTTTTATTCCATATCCTTTGATTTACTTTTTTTATGGTGAAAAATATTCTATGTAAGAGTTTCATTTAGGCTTCACGCCAATATTCCTTAAAAACTAATGCAAGAAAAAAACAGAGGGAAAAGTGACCTTCAAGTGACCATGTGGACTTATGTCTCCTTTTATTTAGTCTTAGATTCATTCTTGTCAATTTAGTGTGTTATGATAGTTTTATGAAAATAGGCAGAATTGAGGTAAATCTTAGACTAAAGACAGGCTACGACTGTTTAACAGAACATTTGTCAGAAATATACTGCAATTTGTCGCATCTGTAAAGTGGGCATCATGAATTTTGAACACCTTTTCCCAGATTTAGATATAGTCTCAGAGATTTTGTAAAATTTCTAAATTATATTGGAAATTTTGTGAACTATTATAAATCGAAATCTACCTCTCCTTTTTTTTCCTTGTTTGTTTGTTACTCCTTTTCTAGTTTGTAATTATCTTGTTAGTGTGTTTATGTTTATATTGTGTGTTGTTGTTCTCGTTTGACAAGTCAGAAAAGTTAAAGTACAAAGCAAATGGGACGGAAGGCATGGAGCACAGTCCTGGCCACATCTCATAGAGGGTTCGCCATTGCCTCGAGAGGTATATTGTGTGTGTCTGTTATATATATATTTTTTTGTTCGTTGTTTCTTGTTCCCTTGTGAAACATTGAGCTGTCTGATCTTTATGGATTAAATTCCAGCTAGACATATGTAATTTATTACCTGATTTGCATAAAGACAATATTTTTTCCTATAGCTTGTATAAGTTTAAAAATATTGATCTATATTACTTTACCTGGGCCTTTTGCCACGCATATTGATTTAGTTATGAAGTTAACTCCAAATTACGAGACCTAGAGCATATAGAAATTGTTCAATGGGTTAAAAGAAATTACCCTTAATTTTAATAATTTTCTCGATAATTTCAAATTTCTGATAAAAAATTGTAATTATTCAAATACTTTTAAATTGCATTCCATTCACAAAACAAGACAAATATGGAAACGGAATATTAACATAAAATTTTGATTAATTTCGCTTGCGACAGAGATAGTGCATGTTCAGGTTTGAATCAGGAGTATGTTAATAAACATTGCACAGTTTATTAACTGAAAAGTGTGGAAAAAGCATTAATTCAACATTCTGTAAAAAAAAAGAAGAAAAAAAAAAGAGAAAAAAAAAAAACATTATTAATTCAAGAAATAAGCGATTTTATAGTTCATTCCTATTTTTTTTAGATAAAAATTCTTACGAAATATTTCAAGCATTTTTCTTTTATATTTTTTGATCTGATATGCACCAAAAATAATTATTTTCATTTAACTTAATTTCTCTACAAGTATAATTTTATATTTCCATAACTGTTTTTAATTTTTTCGATAACACTTTTAATTTGAATAATTTTCCCAAAAAAGTGATTTTCTTATAAAGTTTAACTATTCTAACTTTAAAACAATTTAGTTTAATAATTCATTAATTTAATAATTTAATTTTCAATAGTTTAATTTAAAACATTTTTGACATACCTCTTTAATTTCTTAACTTTAAGAAAAATTGAAATTTCTAAAAAAATTTAATCTATTCAAACACTTTTAAATTACTCGTAGACTCTACTGATAAATCTAAATAATCATAGAAAAGGAATGCAAATTTCATAATTTCAATTGGACAGCTTCATAGCATTCTCACTCTTTCCAAACCTTATGTTTTTATGGTTGTCAATTATACAACGGAAGTACGCATTTCGGAAATTCCTATTAAAACAAAATTAAACTTAAACTACAGAGCATGTTGGAAAATATTGGATAGGATATATATTAGCCATCTAATTTGCTCATAGGGTAAAATATGCCCTATTAAAGTTTAAGTTCATTTACTTTTAGACTAATATAAACTTCACAACTTTTGTCTTCGTGATGTGATGGTTTGGCTGACTGTCTTCATCAAAACAGGTCTAGAAATCAAATCACTGCTGGAACTGTTGAATTTTAAGCCTAATTTTCTTTTCCACAAAAGTTTGATAACTATCTAATATATTTATTCAATTTATAATTCATTATTTTTAATTAAAAAAATTTTTTTCAAAATTTAATATTTGAAAACTCACAAATTAATAGATATTTAATTTCTTTAATATTTTAATGAAATATATGGATAAATAAAAAAAAAATGTAATTTGAAGTTTAAATTAAAATTTTTAAAAGTATTTCAGGTATTTTAATTAAAAATAAATCTTTTTTAATTTTCTTATAAAAATGTAACTGTTTTAGAAAAATAATTAAAATTAAAAAATAATAATTTATAAACTAAATAAAATTTTTTATCAAATATTTTAGAACAGAAAATTAGAACTAAAATTAACAAGCCCCTGTTAGAATATGAATTCAAGACCTCTCTGATTGAAGGCGAAAAGCCAAACAACTACTCCACGATTATACATAAGCTTGGAAGTTTTTGTTAGTTTGAAAATAAATGACATGAATTAATGGGGCATATTTTACCATAGGCACAGATTAGGCAGCTAATTTGTACCCTATCCAAGGTATTCAAACATGCTCTTCAATTGAAGTTTAACTTTGTTTTAATAGGAATTTTTGAAATGCTTACTTTCTTTCTTAGCAACACCTACGCTTTTGATGCAAGCATTTTATTATTTGGTTATCATTTTTCTTTCAAAAATCTTTCAGGGATACTTTTAAGTAGGTTTGAGTATTTTTGGAAAATATGAAGCTAAATCACATGAATTCCAAAGCTAATTTCAAGCCAATTTCGAATGAATTATAGTGCTGAAAATAATCCACGATTAACTATCGACGGGATGAAATAATCAAATTAATTTTCTTCTTCACGGCCTGTAATTATTTATTACCTTTCAAGTGTTTTCACAGAAAGTGCGCCAATGTGCCACAATTGTGTTCTTTTTTATGAAATCAGTTTCAAATTGAATCTCGTAGTTCAAATGAATCGAAAAAAATCAGAACAAGCAAAAATAATTTAATTATTAGGTTCATTCTCGCTGCCTCATTTTTTTTCGCATAAGAAAAAATCTCACAGGATTGATAAATAGGCGATCGCGACGCTCGAATACGCCATCTGGGGAGAAGACCGGTTCCATGCCTTTGGCCCTTCTACCTTTCTTTCCCTCATCTTTTTAGTTGTATAGGAATGTACTACGATATTTTTCCTTTTCCTAATATTTTTCTTCTTTAATAAATACAAATATTTTTTAAAATTTCCATGATGAGAACTATGTTTAATGAACTTTTCAGTTCCATATAGTTTCCCAACTTAGAAGATTTTAATCTTTATGAAAATTGTTGTTGTTGTTGTTGTTAATTTACGTCGCACTAGAGCTGCACAATGGGCTCTTGGCGACGGTCTGGGAAACATCCCGGAGGATGATCCGAAGACATGCCATCACAATTTTGATCCTCTGCGGAGGGGATGGCACCCCCGCTTCGGTAGCCCGACGACCTGCGCGTGAAGTCGAGCACTTTACGGTAGCACAGTTTAACGAGGACCGATACCGCACACCCTCGGTCCCTACGCAGACTGATCCAAGTGGTCACCCACCCGCACACTGACCGCAGCCAGTGATGCTTGACTTCGGTGATCTGCTGGGAACCGTGTCTTAACGATCAGTTGAAAATCAATGAAAATCAAGACAGAAACTTACGTACTTCCTTCTTCTATGACTCTACTCTCCACGAGCTTCTGGTGAAAGCATGTGAAGTGTTGCCATAGGTAGAGAGTTCAGCTCTACGCCACCTACAGTCCATTTCGATCGCCAATGGCTGGTGTTTTCCACACTAGGGAACGCTGCCAGCTCCATACCGCCTATACTTCCGTGTTACTGTTTTCGGTGTATTTTAATGCCACTTGGCTCAAAACGTGGTCATTGTGTTTTGAGATTCTTGCAAACGTGCTTTTGATAACTTATTACTTGTGTTTACAATGCTAACAATACTTGTATTCACAATGCCAAAGGTGCTAACACTAACGTAAGATGGTGCATACGCACAGCTTGAAACAAGAACAAACAGTAATAAACAAATGGAAAGATGCCAAATCAGGACTGCCAAGAAAGCGAGTTATTCAAAATCTAGTAACCATGTCACCTTTTTTAATAATATAAATAACTGATACAAATTTTCACTTAAGACTCACCAGAATAACATTAATAACATTATTATCTTACTCCAGATTTGAGCTCAGAAGTTAGCTAATTTATTTCTTTTATTGAAAACAAAATTATCCGTTTGAAAATATCGCTGTGCAGAATAAGCTGCAGTAAGCAGTTGCAAGTTTTCCAACCGGAACTGGTGCAAATATTGAGCTCGAGATTGTTATTGTTTATATTTATATTGAAAACACTATCCATTGGATTGACTGTTGAAAAATATATACCTGCGAAAAACTAGCCAATCAGGCTCTTTTCCTCATACAATTTGTAAAAAATTTGTCTTCAGTGAGAAGGGCCTGAAAAAAGGCGAAAGCAATGGAATACCAATACCACGTGATTCAATTTTTTTATCCTTAAATGCTATTTCTTTAGAGTAGCTTTTAGCTTTCTTTGAACATACCAATAAGATTAAGGAAAGTCTTCGATATGTAGAATCGATCGATATCTTTTAATCGATTATTGTTTTTGCCGAAGTATATTAAATCGATATTTAAAATGCCCACAAATGAACAACAATCTGTCATTTTACATGTCGCTGTTACATGGTTACACGTCAGTTTTAAACTTTAATAAAGCATGTTAGTAAGTTTTGATGAAGTTCATGAAATAAATGCGTTTTCTTCTAATTTATATAGATTATTCTTTTACAATGTGTACAGTGCGCAAACATGAAAGGAATCTGCGTATCTAAAAGACTTCTTTTTATAAACATACTGTGTTTACTTTGGTAAGTTTCTGTCAAAACAATAATTTTAATGTTTATTATAAAATCACTGGTGAATAGTAATTAATTTTTTTCTGCTTGTTATTATTTACAGACGTGATTGCATGCTTATTAAAAATATTCTCTGCGAATTTTTAACAGTTTAATAGTAGCAGATTTGCCTTTGTATTGTAAACCCCATGAATCATTAAATTTATATTTGTTTTCAAAATTATTTAAATCGTCTAAATTATTTTTAATTGATGAAAAGGGTTTCAAATTTTAAAACTTGATTTTATAGTGAAATTTAAATTGTCAATTTACTTGTTCTTTTCAAAACAATAATAGAAGTGTATAGCCTTTTTTTGAAAAATAGAAAAGAAAAAAAACTGCAGGAAAAGAATATTTTTCAATTAATCTCTTAATTATTCCTTAGTTTAAAACCAGCAATAATTTGTCCTGAAAAAAAAAATGAATAACTTATCATGACAAATGATAGACAAATTGTGTGTTGTCATTGTATTTTCTAATGATAGATTTTGCAAATTATTAAATTGATTCTACCTCTTGTTGCTTCAAATGGTGTGGTTGCTTAGATTTTCATGACCCAATTTTTGTCAATCATGAATCTTAATCTGCTCCCTAATTTTAGTGGTTGCCTTTATTATAACAATTAAAGCTCCAGGGATTGCTAAAGATCTATGTTCGTTCTGCAAAAATTCAAAATTCTGTGGCAGTTAGGAAATTCATTAACAAATGTGGAATTCATTCAATATAAACTCTTGTTGAGTGTTTTGCTCATATGTCTGCTTGTATATTCCTGTTTGATTGTTTGTGTTTCAATATTCTCTCTGAGCTCTTGAGTTTGTATTGTAATGATCAAGCCTTTATAGAGTAGAAAAGATTGAAAGACTAATGTGTACATTTTTGTTGGTTTGTTTATATGTTTGTATTAATTTCTTTTTAAAAAGCTAATAGAATTTAAGGATAGTGGATATTTGGGAAAACTTACAATAAATATACAATGGAACCTCAGTTATTAGGTTTACATCCCTAACACTGCCCCATCACTTAATAAAACTTGGTAATACCTCCTTGAAAATAAATTCCGCACTATGCACGGAGAAATAAAGAGCAGTAAGGCATGAGGCTCTATGGAGTTGTCTTAATCACAACTGGTCATCTTTCAATAGTCTAAATAAATGTACATCCAAACTGATAATGAATAGAAAGGAATTTTCATTGGGGAAGAGAAATTAAGAGCATTTAAGGCATCTTGTAGGGTCTCCTAAACAGTATCTTCTAGTCGAAAAGATCAAAAGATGATACTGTCTAAAGTACTTCACATGAGCATTTTCTCTCCTTTCTTTGCGAAGATAAAAGAAGGTGGAAGGAGAATGATTAATTATTTAGTAGTGAAATAGTTTAGTATTTTTAGTTGTGGATAAGGTAAAAAATTTTACATCCTTAAAAATGATGGAAATTTGCATATTTAATTTCCTTAGAATTTAAAGCAGAAACAGTTTTTTTTTTCAAGTTTAAAAAAATTGGTCTCTGGTTTACAAAGATAGAGAATAACATTTGGGGGCATAAATGACTGTCTACGTCCAGTAAAGGAAGTGCCCGTTTTTAGGAGAATGTACACAATTGTTAAATCATGGAAGATTCCCAGGGAAATAAAAATATGTTCATCATAAGAGGTGTTTGTTTTGTGAGAGAGTTCATAATAGGAGTTATCACTGTAATTTAGCTCACTATTACGATGAAATATGCTATTTTTTGACAAATATGCAAACCAAAAAACCGAAGTAGTCCAGAGAATCTCTTTATATCGATTGCTGATCTGAGAAACTGCCGATGATTTATAATATTGTGATCAGAGTCAAATTTTAGTGGTCTTGGATAAATAGACTACCCTTACTTCTGAGCCTTGCTGTGCTGTTTTCACCATTAATAAGCCATCAAGGTGTTTTAGTGATAATATTTCAGTGTTTCCACTTATGTGCTACAACATATCAAGTATACTAAAAATTCTAGAAGGGACTCAAAAGATAAGTTATAAAACTTCCCAAGGAATGCATAATGCTCCAGCACAAAAAACAATAGCTTGAAGTAAAATTATAACCTAATTTAAGATTAAATTTTTTTTTCTTTATTCGTAGCTCAAAGAGAAAATTATAATCATTTTAACGACCATATTATATTGTTGCTTTTCCTTGATGCAGAGGTATAATCAGTCATATATGCTTGATTGTTCATATAACTTTTTCTTGTTTTGAAGTTCTTTGAATTGGTTATCAACAGATAAAATAATTAAAAACATGCATTTTAATAGATCGCTAAAAAGTAAAAATGCATATTTTAAATGAGGACTCGCTTTTATAGTGAAAAAAGAACTAGAAAGTTGGAATTTCTAGGTTCTATGCCCCTGTAGTTTTCAAAATCTAGTAAAATCTCTGATACTTAGAAGTTTGTAGAACAATTAGGCCTTAATACAAAGCTAAATCATAAATAAAGCTAACACATTTTTTTCAGTCAATGTATTTTAAAGAGAAAAGCAAAAGACTAACTCATTTTTAAACATTTTATACATTATTTTGCATTTTTGCTTTTATTTTACAGCTTTGTAAATTGTTTTCCTTGTAGTCTTGACCGTTATATACTGAAACAATCAAGCTTTGTTTAAAAAATTTATTTTGGATGTGTTTTAGATGAAGGATCTGCTCCCTTTACCTTCTTAGATATCTTTCATTTTGTTGTTAGATCTTTTTCATTAGTGCAAACTCAACAAGGGCTGAAGGTGTAAAGCTTTCATTGTTTTTGTCAAATGCAAGTGCCTCACAAAAGTATATTGTGTGAATACCTGTATTAGGATGCTCTGGGTTGCATTGAATTTTATCTGGTTAATTAACAGTATTAAATTTAAATATATTATTTTTACATCACTTTTTTATCCTACGATGAATAGCCGGTTGCAGCGGTCTCTTTTTTTCAATGACCCTAGCACAAAATAGCCTTCATGTAAAGAGACTCAATGATCAAATAATTAGGGTTGGAAAAACTGTTAAGTAATTGAAGTTCATATTCTCTCTTGAGGAACCCGGAGAGTAATCTGTAGAGTTTAAAAATGTCTATATGGCGAAGGTGATTTTCGAGATAGTATTGTCCATTAACAATTCTGAGAAAAATCAATCTGTTCGGACAGGTCCGTTTAAGTGGGATTGAGAATAAGGCAGTCAGCTATATAGATATGGAGCAAAAAACTTTTTGGGTATCTATTTGCAATAACTTCAAGTACAAGAGCAGGGATGGTATAATTTTTTCTTTGTTGGGCATCAATAGAGAGATTCATAGTTAGGATTCTGAAAGTAGGTGGAAATATCTCTCGAAGGCAAAAATATTGGAGAGATTTTTGTTAACATTTGGATCACTAATTTGGACATAAGGTCTTTTGCATTTTTTTAAGAAACAAATGGTGTGTCATTTTTCAGTTAGAACAGGCCTCCTACACTTTTCAAACTGTCTCTCTCTCTCTCTCTATGGGCACCCAGAGGTTTGAGGCTTGTTTGAATTTCTAATAGGCGTGGAACAGGTTGCAGAGGTAATAAATTTCGCAGCTTTATTTTGGACCTTGCCAACTTAGTCACAACAACTAACGGGGCAAAATATTAACGGCTGTGGCTAGAAATTTGCCGCCATATTCTAGAACAGATCTCACATAATTAACAGTGGTCAGAATGTCTGGTGAGAATCCCCAAGAGGCCAAGCCTTCCTTTTTCTCTTTCTCCAGTCTCTTCTGCAAGTTTCTTCTATGATAATTTATTATCAAGGAACACAACTAGTTATCCAAAATTATCTTGTTTGCATAGATCCTGATTTTTATATCTAATGATATTTTAGTGGTCTTTGGTTGACTAAGCAAATATTTGGTAAACCATCTTCTCAGTATTGACAATCATAGTTTTCCTTTCATCATTCCTCAAGAAGGATCGTGGCATCATTTATATTAATATTAGCAGTGTTAATATTTTGATCTGTTTAGAACAGGGTTGGCAAGATATTGCCGCAGGAGGAAAAAACCATGGTAAATACCGGTAAAAACCGTCCTGGCAAAAACAGGTTTTTGCCAAGCAAATTGGCAAAAAGTGGCAAAAACCTATATTTTCCAAGATGAGAGGACAAAAACACATTTTTGATACAAAATTATTCCTAAAATTGAAATATATACTATGAATATAAATAATTACAAAAAAATTAACAAAATTATTATTCCATAATTAAATGATAATGTAATAATATATCATTTTAGTAGTTTAAAACATTATTGATTGGAACATTTGCGATTATTCTCTTTTTTCCAGAGAAATGAACTTATTTTAAATTAATATAACTATAATTTAAAGCATAAAATATCTATCAACATGTGTAGTTAATTATTGTACAAATAATAATTTTTTATAATAAATAATAATATTATACAAATAATAATATTTATTTATTTGTAAAAAAACATTTATTTTAGGATTCTAAAATGAAAAGAGATCAAAAACTTTCAATCTTTTAAAAATTATTACCCTTATATTAATTATTAATATGTTAAAAATAATTTTTTCATGTAATGTATCAAAATTATTATTCCTTATGATTGAGTTAAATTTGTTTCAAGTATTTTGTAATAATATTTAATCAGCTATTTAGATAATTTGGTTTTTGCCGGTTTTTACCAGGTTTTTGCCACTGTCCTGGCAAAAACCCCTTTTTGCCGGCAAAAATTCCAACCCTGGTTTAGAATATACCAATGTCTTCCGTGAAGGCAAGGTAACTAATTTCTGGAGTATCTCTAAGAGTCATTTATCGTAATATTGGGCCAGAAGAAGTAGTTCAAGGGAAATGCTTAACACTGAGAATTTTATGGATATAGCCACTGTAAGATTCCAACAAATTCAATGATATTTTTAAAGCAATGATTGTATGTGCAATGGCAAAATCTGGATTAATATTTTCACCCTTGAGCAGAATAAAAGTATGCCTCGTGATGGAGTTACAGTGAAAGTCCTCCATTGCTTTCCTCTGTGAATCAGTGTCTTTATAACCCTATCTCAAAGATAGTCTATTGAAATCACCAATAATTTTATTTTTACCAAGGACATGTTCAAGAATTGGGGTCAATGGTAAAATGCTGGAAGTGGTATAAGCAAATATGAGTTTAGTTCTAGTGTTGTTTTCCCACAAATTTAGCTCCACGGTTTCACACCTGTTCTCTTCATTTTGTGTGACATTTCGAATTTGACAGTGACAGAATGTTTTAATTCAACAATTATGCCAGAGGTGATTTATCATGATCTCCGTAGTGAAGAATAAGGCATAACATTTACATTTGTAGTAATTTAAGGAGTAGGTTGAAGCACCAGCCTCAACAATTACGAAAACATATTCTTCTGTCACCATAGTTTTAGTCTACAAAAGTTAACCAAACTTGGTTTTTTAGTTTAGTTTACTTGGAGCTACACAGGTCACCAGTATTCCAAAAGAGAGAAGTAATGGCTGTCACATTTCGGCCCTGAGAAGCATCTTTGCCTTTATTTTTTGTATTCGAATTTCTTTTAGAAGGGCTTCTTTTCTTAATATTTAGAGAAAGTATGTCGTTGGGGCTGCTTTGATGAATTCTGTTACTTATTTGGTTTAACACTGCTCAGGGAGCACATGTAGATTAGAGATATCGGAAGTGAGTAACTCTACTGCTCATGTTTTTACATTACGAAAATTGAAAATTAAGTTCTCTTAACTGAACAGAACCTCTGACGTTAACTTTTCTTTGCATTAAAGTGGTACAACCTTTTTGAGTGAAGAGCCTCTCAGGCAGTAGATTGATCAATGAAGGTCTGCATGCCAAAGTATTTAGACCTCAGACATTTTTATAACAATTATAGTAATTTTTATAAAAATATCAGTGTTCTATAGGAGCTAAATTCTTTTTATCATTTAACTTACTGGCATGTTTTCATAAAATTTAATATTTTAACGTTAATTATTTAACATTAGATTTTATTTAAACTTGAAGAATAAAAAATTGATTACTTTTTTTTTGAAGAATATCTTATCAAAAAAGAAAAAAAAAAAGCAATCGAAATGCATAAAACCAATGGGGAAAAAAGTATTTTTTTTATAACATGCAGGGGTCAATTTTAACACAAATTCTAACAATAAAAAAAAAAGTTTATAGGGGTTAAAATGTTTTAAATTATAGCGAAAAATAAGATTCAGCATTTAGTGGGGAATAAACTTCAAATTTAAGACTTTTGTTAATTTTATTATAAGAAGTTTTACAAATCTTTTTTAAGCATTTTTTATGCTACAAAAAACCTGAAACAGAATTTAATTTCTCGGGCAGAATTTAATCAGGATTTTCAAAACCACCAGAAAAAGCGTTGCATTAAATACCGATAAAAAGATAGGAAGACCTCCTAGATTTATACGATAAAATCGGCATAGATAAAGTGATTACTTAAATACGTGATTCGTAATTAGAGTGTAGTAATAATTGATTACGTATTAAAATACATGAACAATATATATATATATATATATATATATATATATATATATATATATATATATATATATATATATATATATATATATATATATATATATATATATATATATATATCAAAAGTATCGAAATTTCACTGAACTGAAGCAAAATTTCACACATAACCACTGAAAAGTATATTAGATTTGCGGTAGCAATAAAATCGACACAAATAAAGCTAAAATTACATATTTAAATGCTCTATTCGTAACCTGCGATTCGTAATAATATTGTACTAAAATTATCTAACTTTTTAAAAATCGCAGCAGTTTATATACTTAATTGTTTATGAAACAAAGCTGTAGGGTGAATGTTTAAATATATTGGTGTTCACCAGAAGTCAAGGTTGTAAAAACCCGCGTTTTTTTCAAAGTTTAATTAGATTTTTTCAAACTAGTTTTTCATAATTATTTTAATTCTTTATATTATTGAGAGTAAGTCTTGCTGCATTAATAAATACCGTTAGTTTAATTAATAACTAAGCCTTTAATAACCATAACTATTAATACATTTCATTATTAAAAAATGTCATTTACATTGATAAATGAGTAATATTTTTTATTACAGTAATAGGTTCCAATTATCTTTGTTGGATGAACCCATTCTGTTGAGGAATTATAAAAAACTACTAAACGTTTAAGTGAGAAATAAATTATTTATGTAAATTAAAATGGAACATATCAATTTTCAAAGTAAAATTTCATCATGAGAAATGTTTTTATGCAATGTTGCACTGCATTATCTATCCAACTGTATTATTATGTGTTACAGTTAAAGAAACTTTCCAGGTTAAACTCTAAGTATTTCAACAACAAGGAATACATGAAAACAAAGATTTTAGAACAAGTATTTCTTCATTTAAAAGGTGCTATATTTTAAAAGTATTATCTGTAACTGTATATAATGAAATTGGGAAAATAGTATTTAAGATGTAACTGTAATTTCAATTGTATTGTAAATTAGTATCTAAAATTTTTGTGAGAACGCCTTAGTACAGTGGAATCCAGGGGATTCCGAGGATTATGTTTTTTTTTCCAACCAGTTATGATTTTCGAATTCTGTAATTAAATTTATATCTAGTTAATAGTCCATTATTTATTTAACGTTTCCGTTGTGTTTATGAAAGTATTTAATTAAAATAAGTGCTTGAAAGGAAAGAAATTTGAAAACTATGTTTTTCTAATGACAAACTAATGAATGAATTATGAAAAGAATAAGTATTTAGGAAAAATGTCGTTTCTATTTCGCATAGAATAAGAATAACCATATTCAATATTGAAGACATGTTTCTCTGATGACTATTCTTAACGTTTTTCTCTATTTACCGGTTTTGTTTTAATGGAAATCATATTTCAGCTCAATAATTTTCAGTTCATGCATACATTAAAATCAAGTTGAGAACTTGATTAGATGTCCCCTCTAGATCCGTGATTGCAACTGTCTGACTCAACTTTATGACTAATATTGATAAAAGGATATGATAAAATTATTTCATTCTTTTTTTATTCGCCAAATATTTTCAAACAGTTAAAGTCTTTCGTTAATTTATATGTTCACAATTGCTAATGAAATATATTCATTAAGTCACGGGGTTCCTCCCAAAGAAGACAAGGTGGCTCTAACCCATGATCCGTCTATCATTAAGGATATTTTAAGTATGCACTGAGGTCGGTGCAAGCCGAGTGAGGAATTCGTATCGACCAGGCATCGCTGGGATTCGAACCCGGCCACCACATTAGGAGGCGATTCCCTGAGCCACCACGGCATTAATTAATTAGCATATTTCAAGTTAAGCCTTCGTGTCATAAAATTTGATTATTACATATTTTTATAAAAAAGTGATTAGTCAAATTTTAAACATTACATGTTTTCAAAATAATTATAAATTTTGATCCTTACATATTGTCATAAAAGTTAGTTTCTCGTTAATTTATATGTTCACAATTGCTAAAGGAATTTATTCATTACGTCACCGGGTTCCTCCCAAAGAATTGTCGATCATTTAGGGTTCCGCAGCAAAAAAAAAATTGGAAATCGTGCCTTAGTACATTATTTACAATTTCTCATAATATATTTTTTGAAAAGGTTAATTAAAAATTTTTAAAACACAAATAATGATAATATAAATATTTCACTGTATGCAGTATGGTTTTTTTAAACAAAATTCTATTTTAATCTTATTATTTAGAGCTGATTTGTTAATAATAAAGTGCAATTATGAAAAAACCCACCAGAGAGTTTTTTCGTGTCTGCCAGAAGTTTGGAGTCATTGAGAAAACCTCTGATTCCGCTCAAAAACTTCATTCAGACAAGTCACAATTCATAGTGTTAAGATACTTAACTTTATTAATTGTTAGTCTCTAGCTTTTGCAGACTCTCAAGGACAAAAACTCTTATCTGCACTAGCAGAAGTTCACATTAGTCGATTATTTATTTAATTGGAAGGAAATGTCATGCATTTGACCATCCATTTGGGAAAAATTAAAGAAAATTTTTTTTAAATTTTTTTATTATTTTTTTTTTAGAAAGGAACTTAAGTATATAATTATATATACACTACCTTACTATACTGGAAGAGACACAGTTTTTGACATTTTTTTTTCAATTTCTCAAAAAATACTCAGATTACTAATTTGTAACTTTATGAGTGTTTATTTAATGCGATTTTTCATACCTATAAAGTATAGAGCTTTCAGAGGTTTGAGGGACTGACAATAAATTACGAAAGAAAACAAGTATTTTTGAACACCCTATGCTAAAAAGTCAAATAATAAACTTGTGACTTGCATCAATTACTTTGCTTGTTATTTGCAATAGCTTCATTAAATTTCGCAAACTTAGCTTAAATATTTATGGAAATATAGACATTTTTATAAAATAGTTGCCAATTTTATTGGATTTACCAGTAGAGTGCCCGATTTTCCAGTCTTCTGGTTTAATAATAATTCTCCTAGTTTTCATACATATTACAAAATTCTCTAAATCTGAGTAAGTATCCTAAAGATATCCCTCCAGAAATATAATTTTTGAACAGTTTAATGCATGGTTGGCATGGTTTAAACCATGTTTTTTTCCCAAAAATCTGGTTGTTTTTTAAGAAAAAAAAACCAAAAAATGGTTTTTTTGGTTTTTTGCCAAAAAATGGTTTTTTGGTTTTTTGCCAAAAAACCTGTTTTTTTGCCTACCCTGGTTTATTACTTGCTTGAATATTTAAATAAGTATTACTAATACATAATGAAGCAAGCCTCATTTATAGCGCTCAGTTTATTTTTACTCGGAACTGTTGCATTTTTATGACAATAAAAATCCATGAAATTCCGTATATGTAAAATATTTATTATATTATGCAACAGTTTTCTTTAAATTTATACTATTTTGTAAAATGTACTCGGTTTTTTTTTTCTATCCATGTTGGCAGCTAAGTATATATAATAAGTATCACTAGCTCATCCCATTAATTATAAATAATTAATTTCGATGATATATGTGAATTTTGTACTCAGTTTGCTGAACCGCTTAAAATCTCATGGTTCTTATAATCATTTTTATCTAGTCTTATCGATCAATGTTAATATTTCATTGAAGTAAGGGCGCTTTTTCATTACACGACACGATACCGACAAAATCGGACGACAAATGTGTGAACGACTATGTCTTTGTCGGATCGTTCAAGCAATTGTTTTTTCTCTTGTCCGATATCGTTAGTCCGAGAAGTAGAAATTCTTGTTCATTCAATGTATTGAGTTTGAGTGTGTAGAGACATAAAATTTAAATAATTTATTTGAACGTGTTTTGAAAAATTATAAGTTTTAGTTTTGAATTCGTTTTGGCAACGGAGTTAGATATATAATAAATGTTGTTGTGTTCTAAAATGTTTAAGAAATAAAATATGTTATTTTTTTTGATAAAATTATTTGTAGTATCGGAAATTGGCATTCATTTAATTTAGTTGGCACAAAGACCCAACAAGTGAGCAGTTGCTTGTGTTCTGCTGTGATTTTTTTCTGCAAACTTTAAATATGCCGGATGATAATCGTCGTCTCAAACTTCTTACTTTATTTTAGAAGAAAAAAGTTAGCAGTGCAGAAACGTTTTTGGGTGCACGAAATGGTACTTACGTATTGACGCCACCGCAGCTACAGATTTGGCGGTTTTTAAGTGCCGCTAATCTACAGCCTTTATTGGCGCAACTTTTGCAACAACGTAAGTACGAACGAAATAAATGAGGCAAGATATGTTGAAGAAGATTTTTATGTGCTTTTCCATAAGCTACAAAAAGTCCCAAATAAATTTTTTAATTACGTCCGAATGAGAGAAACCAAGAACAAGAATGATGTTAATGAGGAATAATTTTTATATGGCTTTTGAGTTGGCGTCTGCTCGCCAACTTACGTCTGTAATCACTTAACATTACTTAAATTCTTTAAATGTTTTAAAGTATTAACGTTTTTTTTTTTAAATCGTTAAAATATTAGTTTCATTTAGAATAATCTTTTTAGATGATTGTTTAAATGAGTTTTATCAAATTTATCTTATGAAGCCGCTCTACCATGTTTCAAAAAATGTTTCACTTGAATCAGGGAGCAGACTTTTTATTATTCAATCAAGCAGAAACCAGTAGTTAGATCGAGTTCTGTTTGAAATACATAATGGTCTTTATTTACCTTCTTATCAAACCATTACTATTATACAAAATACCATTTCTTCATTAAAGCATATAATGAATTTATAAAAATTTTCAATGAAACTTTTATGATTGTTTAAGCTTTTCAACCTCACTATAATGTAAAAAATGCAACTTCATAAAATTAAAAATTTATAACCAGACATGAGAATAAATTATATAAAACTTTTATTTTCAAATTTTACATTTGACATGATCTAATAAAAGATTAAAATTGATTAAAAGAATAAAATAATGATATCAAAAGAGGAGATAAAAACAGGAAAGATACACAGCAACTAATAAAATCGCCACGATTTGAGGAGAAATTTGCTTGCCTAACCGACATTCGATTCCGACAAACGATATCGCCTTGTCGGATACGACATAATCGTTATCGTATCGGTGAGTGAAAAAGCGCTCCGTTGCTGACCATGTATTTTACTTGACCCTCTGTCGTTCGCCGACAATCGGATCCGTTTTGTCGTTATCGTGTCGTGTAATGAAAAAGCGCCCTAACAATTGTTGCTTTTGAGTAATCTGATAAGGCACTTCGGCTTGATAATGCATTAAGCGGGAAAAATTTATTTACATTTTATAAAAGTGCGTAAAATACCTCTTGGTTTCTCAATTTGACATGATATTTTGATCCTTAAACCCGTCTGTTTTTTACGCTTATCTATCAGGTAGAATTAAAGATAAAAAAAAAAAAATTTACTTTTAGATTTTTTCCCCAAACTATTCTTTTGAGTTTATTCGGAATTTGAATAATTATTGTTTGATGAATTTTCTGATATAATAATTTATAAAAAAGAAAAGTCAATTTTATTAATTAACTATAATTTTACTTTAAATCTAGTTTAGAACTCTGATTACAAACTGTGTTATGATCTATTCTATGAAAATCATCATTCATAACTAGTTTTAATTCCTGTGTACTCGGTCGATGTTATGCATCATTTTCTGTATCTCTTAATTAATTTAGAATAATGTTAGAAGTTAAGATTGTGTGAAAAATAATTTCTATTATGTGTAATAGATTTTGTCGACTTTTAACTGTAAATGCTATGAACCTCCGACCCACCCTCAACGGAACACGGAAAAATTTACTTGCCGTTGGTCCGAATCTGTATCGCCTGGCCGATATGTTTTTAATTATATTAGTCCCTGATATCAGTGTGAACAACTATCTCGAGTTCTTGACCTGCTTTACTTCCGGTTAGAAAGTATACAGCTGCTTATTCTGCGGTATTTTCAAACAGATAATTTAGTTTTTAATAAAATAAATAATTTATACCATTTCTGGGCTCAAATCTGCAGTATTTCATAAAATATTAAATAATTCTAGGGATTTTGAAGAGGAATTTTTTTTAGTTAAATTTCACTTCACCATCATACTGTCAGCATATTGTTGGAACAGCGAGATTAAGTTCATTTTACAAATTATCATTTAGGTTTAAATTTCGAAGTTGGTATTTTGTTAACAAGATAAGAAGTGACAAATTACGATTCTTTTTTTAAACACCAATAATACATCAGATACAAATACACGTATACAAGAAATACTAAGCTAGTCTCAAAACAGAACGATCACGTTGTCAGCCAAATGGCTTCAAAATACACCGGAAACAGTAACCCGCAAGTATAGGCTTTGCTGGGGAACTTAATTAACACCTATGTTCAGAATGGTTTTGAATAAAAGATTGGCTTACATTGAAGTTAAGGGAATAATTAAGACATTTTTTTCAACAACCAAAATATTTTTTTCTAATTTGTTCATTTGACCTTCAACTTTTTTTATGACTTTTTCGACAGGGAATATTTAATTTAAGAAATGCGAAATTGTCAAATACTTGCAATTTTGTAATTATTTAATGCTCTTTTATTTCCTCCAAGAAAATGTACATTGGAAATGCGTTTTTTTCCTTTGAAATAACATCTATGTTTGAAATATCATCAATGTCGCATGTAAAAGTGTGATTAATTATCTATTTTTCGTAATGGGGTTTAAATATTAGTTATACTTGATTTTAAATACGCAATTTCTGTTAACGCTCAGCTATAATCACAGGGTTAATTTAATTGCATTTATTGTCGGACTCACGTAGATTTTGTCCCCATCAAATTCGAAAAATTAGTTGCCGTATTAGAACCGTGTTTCTTCTCTAAACAAACGTTAAAAGTAGTAGCCAGAAATCGCTACAAACTACTGTTTTTTTATATCGCTCTACTTCTGCGAAAAAAAGTGTCGATTACAGTAGTTTCACTACTTCACTGCTCAAAACACTTGCGAAATAAAAGAGAAAGAAAAAAAGAAATCGTCTGCAACAATAATTTTTTTAATTTCTAAACAAAGAGGAGTTTCTAAACTATAACAATAATTTGAGAAGGAAGAATATTTTTCACTTCACTGCTTTTCAATTATCCTGCGAATAAATTTTCAATAGAAAATTTTTTCTTCGTGTAAACCGAGAACATTTTCATGTGAATTCTTCCTGTTTTTCTTGGAACTTTTTCATCCACTTCTTGTTTATGAGGAGTTGAGTTTTTCAACCTTAGTCTGGCTTCCTGTTTTCTTTTTTCAAATGGAGCCAAAGAAAGTCCTTGTCCTCTTTATGTAGAGCTCATATTCCTATAAAACTGGTCGGAGTCAACGCTTATTCACAGCTATTTTGTTTCAGCCTTCTCTTCAAACCTATGATATTACCCATCTTTTTTATTACTCTTCACCTTGAAATTATTTGGCGTCGGAGATATTTTGGCATGCTATTCTTTTCTATCGTAATTATTCATAGAATAATTAATTACCTCCTGGCGTCATCTCGTTCTCGTAATACCAGAAAGAATTATGATGTGAGGTGTGTTAATTGAGCATTAAGTAAACTTTTTCTTAATAATTGGTGTGACCTAGACGGAGCTCTGCTAAATTAAGGTAGAATAACAAATATATTTTTTTCCCTCACTTAAAGAGTTAAATAAAAAAAAAAAAAATTAATGAAGAAAATTTTTTTTTTGCCTCATTCATAGGAGGAAGGAAATTGCCCTTTTTCATTTAGTTATTTTTTTTAATAAACATATTACTGTTCAGTTTTGTCTTAATTTCTGCAGAATGGATTTGAAACCCTTGTAATTTTTATCGAAAAGACTTAGAGTTCTCCCCGGAATAAATTGAGATCAACTGGCTATTGTACACTTGTTGAGAGAAATTAATTTCAATTTTAATAACATGTAATCTAAATCAAATTTGTCGAAAAAAGGGTACGTTTTTTTTTTAGAGAAAGCGTGGTTTTGAGTCATTTTGTAACTTACAATATCGTCTGCATTAATTAATTTTTATTTTATTTGAGTTGAACAGCGGATCCAATTTTGAGTTTACGACTACCAATGTTCAACTCCGTAGCCCTGTAATTTTGAACCCAATGCAGGAAACAAGGGAACTCTTGAGTATTGGGAGAAATTTGCCTTCCTGGAGGACATTTTGATGAAACTCGCGTTTGCGTTACATAAAGAGGAAAACCACGAAATCCTCCCACGGTTAGTCTGATCCGTCTATCACTGAGGATATTTTACTTCTGCACTGAGGTCAATGCAAGCCGGCTGTGGAATTCGTATCGACCAGACATCGCTGGGATTTGAATCCAGGTTACCTCACTGGGAGGCGAGCTCTCAATCCCCTGAGCACTACTGTTCTGCATTAATTAATTAGCGTATTTAAGGTTAGGTCCTCCTACTTTAAATCCTTGTACATGAAAATATGATCATTAGGTAAGTTATTAAAAGATGTTCGTTTTTGTATTTAACATTTGTAAGTGCGCTTTGTATCATTTTCTCTTTCGAAATTGAGCGTGTTTCCTAACAAATGCTGTTCATATGTTTGGCTTTGCACAGGGCTGCTAAAACCCTAGGCACGTTCCTGTTCTTACATTTCCGATTCTTAATCATAATGCTGTTTCGTAATCTTATAAAGAAAAATAATATAACTATTTGACACGAGGCATCATGGATTAAGTATCGAAAAATCATGTAAAAAGAAATTCCATCGTGATTGAAGAAGCGAAATTAAATTGTATATTAATGTATATTTTTACACGGTTTAATATTTTAATTCTTAAAGTAAATAATCTTATAAGATATTTGAAACAGCTGATCAAATTGCTCTTCTCTACCAATACATCATTCATCATTATGAGTTTGTTTGTACAGCATATTTTAAAGTGATAGGTTGTGATTGTCACCTGTATTTTATTATTAAAAACTGCACAGTTGGTTTCTTATATTTTATTCGCCATTGATTAAATTTATTTGTTTATTATAAAGTGTGTGTTTACAAGCGTAGCATTGGAAACATAGTATGCTGCCAGCTGTCCTTATAATTAGATCATTATTGATTGTTAAGAGCATAAAAGATGAGTGACACTCTTGAGTTATTATAATCATAAGTTTTATGGATAGGACAGATAAACTAATTTTTATTTTATTTATTTATTTAAATAAAGTAGCTTTAACTAATTCAACCACAGAACGAGTTTGAAAGCACAGATACGGGTTTTAAAAATTTATTTATTAAAAACTAGTAAGCTTGCTTTTTGCTTGTCAACCTTCGGATTCAGAAATCTTCTCTGCTCTTTTCGGACTGTTCGTATTTAATGGTTGGAAAGACTAAATTTTTTTTTTGTAGTTAATTACAGCTTTATTACAATTGTAGTTAACCACAACTACTTTATTCTAAATGTAGCGACTATAGACTACTTTCAAAATGTAGTCACTACTTCGCTACTTTTCGAGGCCAAACTTAACACTGGAGAACTTATATTTCACCAATATTCAAAATGATTTTGATTAAAAAATAGACTTGGTTAAATATCAGGTGATATTAAGAAGTTTAAATTCATGTTTACATGAAATAGTTTATTGAAGTAAAATATCTTCATTGGTAGACCTATCATGGATTAGAGTCTCCTTGTCGTCAGGTTAACCGTAGGAAGGTTCCATGGCTTTCCTCTCCATGTAACGCAAATGCGGGCCATCAACAAATCGTCCACGTAGGCTAGCTTGATCCAGGAGTTCCCTTGTCTTCAGGGTGGAGTTCAAAATTACAGGGCTACGGAATCGAACATCGGTAGCTGTAAACTTAGTATTGAACCGACTATTCAAAGCCGTTTATAAAATAAAATAAAGAAAATTCTTTCTTCCCTCACATAGCTTATTAACTGTCACTTTGTACTTTTGACCACTTTATTTTTGATAATATTAAAATGAGAATAATGAATTTTCTTTGTTATTTACTGTTTCCACTACGAGTAGTCTCATGCCAAATGTTATTCCCATAGAAAACATTTGAAAAATCCGATTTGTTGTTTATAATGCCACTTGCCAATACCAGCAAACCTGCTTGGTGAAACCAAGCGAATTTAAAGCAGGGGGTGCGTTTTTAAATCCCGATTTAAAAAATCAAATCGGAAAATTGACTTCGAGTTGAGATGCACAATGACGTAAGTGCGTTTGCGTGCAATTTTAAGGAAAAACACAATCATGCTCTTTCTTTCTGTTACACGTAAAGTTTTTTTTTTTAACATTGTTTTATAAGACTTAATCTTAAATTCGTTATTCATTGTTATTATTTGTATTTATTTAGTGATGCCCTTTTTTGTTTGGCCTTTCTTTGTTACATAATAGTAATGATTTTAATTTTGACTTTTTTTTTTACCTGAAATCACGAAACATTCCAAGTCATTCTTGTTATTTTAAATTTTCATGTCATGTTTATCAGTAAAATATTATTTTCATTAAATCATTTTGATTATGTCTTGCAAGTCATGTTTGACTTTAGAATAATCTTTTTACTCATAATTGTTTATTACTTTTCTTAACGATGTTGTTCTAAGTGATGTTTTTTTATAAGAATGACAACTAAGATTTTTATCTACCTTTATTTAATATTACCTTTATGTTGTATTATTGCAGAAGTGTGTATCAGGTTTAAAATCATATTTATAATTAAAAAAAAGCAGCAACTCATTTTTATAAAAATTATTTATTGATCTGAAATGTAATCATCACCATTTTCCTGAAGAAAGTTTTTAACTTCTATCAAATTCCTTCTCCCTTTCTTTTTGGCCATTTCAATTACGTTGCAGAGAATGAAACAAAGGAGAATCTGATTAAGGTTCCAAAAATACAGCATATGCTGGTGCGTTTCCCATTTTAAGTTTTTGGAACTTAAGTTTAAGTTTATCGCCTGGATTTAATATGCCCTTTTGATTTGTTCCCTTTTCAAGACGTTAAATTTTATTTAAATACATGAATATTTTAAAATGTTATGTCTATCAGTATCTTTTTACCTTTTCTTTTAACTTTCGATATGCTTGTGCAAAATTCTACCCCTACACACATTTTGAATTTTTATAAGCTTATTAAACTATTTACAATAGAAATTTTCCATTATGACTTTATGTTAAATAAAAAGTTTATTTAATAAATTAGCAATTTTTTCGGAATTTCCCGAATTGTCGTATAATTATTTAACACATATATGATTTTTTTTTAAAAACCATATTAACATAAGTGTGGTAATTTTTTGTGATTTTTTCATATAAAAAAAATACTGATCTTTCGTTATTTAACAAATACCTATAAACACTACATTTTAAAATATTCATAAAAAATAAGTTTTTAAGTTTTAAATTTCATTTTAAAAATTATATTTGGCTATCATTGAATATTATTGATATTATATTCTACTTTTTATCGATGCAGTGGTGCAAAAATAGAAACGTATTTATTAGTAAAGAAAGAATAAAAAAAAAATAAAAACACTTCTTGTTAAAAATAGCGAAAAACTTTGCTCTCAAGTCTTGCTTCACAAAGGCTAGTTCTCAGTGTTTGAAAATTATTATGAATCCAAATCAATGCAGAAATAACAATTTAAATACTTTAATTTGGATCACAAATTTTTTCATCATATTTAAAAAAACTAACTTTTCTTGCTTCTTACTTTTTCACATTCAAAAATCTAGGTTTACTTCGTATTGATATTTTAAGGCCAGACTAGACCATGGCCTGGGGCCCCCTTGAAATGGATTTTTTGAAAACAAATTAAGAAAAACAATGATTTTTCAAAATTTTATGATTATTTTTTAGTTCTAATTTAATAAAATAAAGTAAAATTTAATTTATTATTATTTATTTATTTTAATATTAAATATGCTTTCTTAAATGAAAAGATATATAAATACTTTTATATTTGAATAAATAAAAAATATATGAGAAAAAAATCTAATCTAAGGGCCCCAAAAATTTGAATGGCCTAGGGCCCCGTTTACGCTTAATCCGGCCATGGATATTTTACACTATTTTCACTTTCACAACTGTAATAGAGAATGTTGACGAAGGAAAAACGTAACCCTATAAGTCTTGAATAACTTATCTTTTTTTTTGTTCACTCACAACTGTTATAATCTTTGTTGTACGTTTTACTTTTTATCAGCCTCTTCATATTGATCTTAATTCGCGCGACAGTTTGTCTTTGCACACGCCTTTTTCTCTCATTTGTTGATGGTGTGTAGCATCGTTGTTAAAACGTTATCACTCAAGTTTATTTACATTGATCCATTTTAAAGGATTTCGGTTTCGATTATCTAGGTTACAACTCATTTTATCTCTTGTGTCATCCTACCTCACGTGTTTTTTTTTCTGTATTATATCACCCAACGTTTTTCATTCCTGCTAGATATATGTTTAAAGGTGACATTTATCATATACTTTGGAATTTCCAGCATTCCAAAATTTAAAACCCTTACAGTCAAAAATTAAGACAGTATTAATTCTTATTGCTTAAGGGAAAGTAGATTAATTTTTTCTCTCATGCATGTTTGTATGATACCTTGGTGAATTTGTTATTAAAATGCTCAGTACAGCACATGCTAACATTTAAAAAAAAAAATGATAATTATCTCTGCCCCTTTTGATAGATAATGAACTTAATTTTAGCAACTTTGTTAAAATCTGGGGTATTGCCGTATCGCAGTGTTTCCCAAACTTATGACTTTTGTGTACCCTTTCTAAATTTTTCTTAACGCTGTGTACCCGAATAAAAAAATTAATGTACTTTTTACTATAAAAAAATTTGCACGAAAATTAAAAATTACAACTGGCTTTTGACAATACTAATTGTTAACTCAGCAAAAACAAGCCAGTAGAAAAATACTTAATTGTAAATTTTCAAGGAGAGCTTTGTTTTTAAATAAAATTTTTTGAAATGTTCTTTTGTTGTAAGATATTTGCATAAGAACGCGTACCCCTGCTAAACTGTTCCCGTACCCCTGGAGGTACGCGTACCACACTTTGGGAAACACTGCCGTATCGTAATCTGTCGCGTCAATTACAATCGCTCAGGTGCCAAAAATAGATTTTAGACTTTCAAATTTTGGAAAAAAAAGAAGAAAAAAAAACATGTCGATGTTGGCCTGGGGTGGCTACGAGTTATACCTTTCTAGTTGGTTTGCTTTCTGTGATTTTTTTTTTTTAGTTTCTTGCGGGCCGCTGTCTTGAAGTTGCCAGGACTTGGCGATTATTTTGCCACAGATCACGATACGGTTGTCATCCCGTCTAAAATTAAAATTTAGTTACTTAGCCTCAGTCTCATTAACGAGACATGTATTCCGCCTTTAACAGTACTTGTTTTTTCCCGTCCTATGTTCTCACTCAGGGGGCATGACTTTTTTCTTTTACGCAAAATTGTTAGAAAAAAACGTAAACGCAACTTCGGATAAACTTAAAAAACGCGAGGTTAAAAAAAAAATCCATAGTAACTTGAGTTAATGAACTATTGAGGCAAACGCGAAAGTATGAAATTGATAATCTAAAAAGTAATTCTGAAATAGCAAACATTTTAAATATCGTTCGCTAGAAAAAGTACGAAGAAAACTACGCATTGTGAATTAAAAAATTCAGGTAATTTCTTCTTCCAGCAATCATATGTCTGATAATGAAAAAAATGCATCTCAACGTACATGGATGGAAAAAATTGCTAAGTGATAAACAAAATATTAGCCAACTGTAACTAAAAAACACCATGCCAATTGGTGAAGCGATTCAAAAGATATCAAAGAAAGTTTATTCTCTAACAAAGGTTTCTTCAATAAAGTTTTGTATTTTCTAAATTGCGCCTGAACTAAATGACGCCGGAGAGTGATTGTTTATAAACTACCCCATAAAAAATTTGCCAACTGTAAAAAAAGACTCGATCCAAATCGGTGCTTCCGTTCTTGAGTTTAAAAAGAACATCCACACAGACCTTCGATTTTATATAGAGGTGCGTCAACATAATTTACATTTTGTCCACATCTAACAAGTTTCTTTTGTTTAAGCTGTTTTTACGATATATTTTTTTAAGGCTATTTTATTTGCTAACAATAAGTACTTTTTATAAAGTGTGAACCTTTTTTTTTGTAAAATCAGGTCCGTATTTTTATTAAATTCACAAAATTCTTGAGTAATTAAAAAAACATATAAAGAGAGTTGATACTTGAGTGCTAGTTAAGTCGGAAGAAAATAAACTTGTTTAAATTGCTGTATTTATCACAAGAATTGTGTACTGTGTGATAATAATAAAAATGAATTTATGCTACTCATTTTAATAATTCTACACTAATTACTAGAATTTTTTTACACAATTCTATCAATTTTTTGTGGTAATCTTTTAATGCCATATTTTGTTACACTTATTTTAGTCTGTAAGAGTTAACAACATATATCATCCTTTTTTTTTACGATAGAAAAGAAGTTAAATAAAAAAAAAAAAATCTATTTTGGACCTTAGTGTTGACGCATACATTTTTGTTAAGATAGGCGGGCATCTGTCTGGGATCACAATTCACGACTTTTTTTTTTTTTTTAACTTTGTCGGGGGAGACTTGCTTACTGACTCATTCATAAATCCAAGATAATGGACTAACTGTGAATTGAGATAGTGACTGCAAAGGGTTGGTATTGGTTTGTATTTGCATTAAAACAATAAAAGCACGAAACAACTTTTAACCTAATTAGCTTATTTAAGGGGAACACAACTGTAAAAATTAAAATACAATCCCTTAGGGTTTTATTTTAATTTATAATTAATTTATAGTATTATAATAAAATTAAAATTTGTAAATTATCTACATATGGCTTTTAAATTTATTTCTTGCATTTCTTATCGTATGTTATGATAAGTCGATAGGTGATAAGTTATAATTTAATCTTAAAGTAATGGAGAGGAAATTACATTATAAAAAAGTAATTTTTTGTTCATTTCCCTGTGGTGTAATTACATGAACTGAAAATTACATATAATTTCACCTATATAACAACAAGTTCTAAAAAATGGTTACGCTGCACACCTGTATTAAAACAAAGGTTTTGTAATTTATCCAAACTAGTGGTCTGCGCCCCCTGCTCGCTAAAAGCTTTAAAAAAAAAAAAAAATTACATCTTTTTAGTAAATATTAAGTCATTAAAATAAATTTGAATTCAAATAAATGACATGTAATTCGTTAAACCTATTAGAAATGTGCTATAGTATAATTCGTGATATAAATCAAAAATCGTCAAATAAATTCGTAATATATAAATTCGTGAAAAAAACAGCTTTCGACAAAATACTAAAATAGAGATCTATCGACAGAGACTACTCACTTCTGCCTAGCTTAATAGTATGAGATTGCCGCAGCTGATGCTCTCTGGTTATTTCAGTTTCCGTTTTTAAAAGTGCTATATGTTGAGCCACCTCAGCTAGATTTGGCATGTGATATTTTTAGCAGCAATCATAGGTCGATTCGCCGTGTAAGAGAAATAGTAACGTAAACAAAACAAAGCAAACGTTGCCACCGGTGGAAAAGAAATACAGCCAAAATTTGGGAGCCACGTAAGAGAATTATATATATTAGATATAGTGTATAATGTTTTTTTTTTCGTATTCTTTCTTTATTGTTATGGCCGTTTTTGGATGTGCAATATTTTAGTAATCGCATGGTTTTATCCAACAAAAATGTGTAAAAATAGTTTTTTCTTCCTTTCGCATGCATGTAACGTGTAAATCGTTAAAAACCTTTATACCATGTTATCGTGATAATCATGACAAATATTATTGAAGGAAATATCTTGAAATGTTTGATTTTAGTAAATTTTAATGTAGTTTATGAACATCAAATTACTATAGTTCATCAGATAAAGATATTTTTTGTATAGAAAAACATGACGTGAACTTAAATTTTATTTATTCAGCCGCTACAGAATTCATTGAAACGAAACGAAACGCACCTCATTTTTGTTATTGGGGAGATGTAAATAAAAGATTGAGTGTTGTTTCATTCATTTATATTTTGATTCGCTAATAAGATGCAGTTACGTAAACTGTATTGAGAACACGCAATTGGACGACCTTTGAGAATTATTTTTGGAGTATTCACTGTATTATTCACGATTTTCTTATTTATAGAATTATTTTAATTTTTTTCCGTTTAGAAAGCTATTATGTTTTGCAACAAGACTTTTGATAATTGCAATTCTGCAGGTGTCGTTAAAATAAACAACTCATTAAATGAGTGTTTACCGTTCTTTTTAGTAACTGATATTTTTAAATAAATAATCATTAAAAACTGTAGCAGTAAGATATTACCTGATTAAAAACTTCATTTGCTTCAAAAATATATAAATAGGAAATACAGTTTCAAGTGCTCAAAAACAGGCGCCCAGTTTCAAGACTTGCCAGACGTGAATTAGAAGAAACCAAAGTGATTTGAAACATCAAACGTAAAGTTACCAACGAAAAATGGAAAAATATAGGTGAGAAACAAAACAAGAAAAACCACAGTAGCTGAGAGAGGAAAAAGATGAAAAACCTCAGTGATTGAGAAGGGTAAATCAGGGTAAACGCGCTATGGAGAAGTGATGAGGAACTATTGTCGTTAACAAGTAAATCAGTATTCATAAAAAGAAAAAAAAAATCCCGTTCTATTGGCCAGGATTTTCGTTTTATTCATATGAATGTTGATTCCCTTATTATCAACGTTAGTTTCTACCATCTCTCCAAAGCGCGTAGAAATGCATTTTACCCTGATCTGCCTCTCTTGGTTACTGTGGTTTGTCTACTGCTGTTTCTTGCTTTTATTTTTCCATTTTATGTTGGTAATTTTTCGTTTTATATTTCAAATCTTTTGTTATTCTCACCTCACGTCTGGCAAGTCTTGGAAATGGGCGTCTGAAACTCTTAAAGCATATCAACTGTTATTTCCTATTTATATATTTTTGAAGCGAATAAAGTTTTTAATCAGGTAAAGAATCTATATGTATTTTTATCTTTTTGCAAACAAGAGAACCTTGATTAGTTAAATATCAAATTATGTAAATATGCCCACTTAAGGAAGCAAAAATTGTGTACTTTAATAAAAGTTTCTTCGCAACCTAGACAAAAATTGCTCTGCTATGTACGTCACATTTTTGATCACTTTTGCTATTAAAAGTATGAGGTAGAGATTCTAGCTACGTTTTATGACTCCATTAATTTAAAATATGTTATTCAGCAGGTCAAATAAACTTAAACACTGTATAAAAAAAATGTATATACATATTTAAGAGAAAATATTTTGTTAAATGGATCCGACAACCCTAAAGTGAAAGTGTTAGTTATTTTTACTGATACGAGTTTTCTAAATAAATTTTAGGAATTGCTTGGCTTACAGATTAAAATATATTACAGTTTAAAGGAATTTTATTAATAAATCGTTAAGACATATAAAAATATGTAACGATCAAAAAAAATATCCCTCGTATCTCAATAAATGCTAACAGAAAATTTTCATATTTTATCTTTAAACACACTATAAGAATGAAATTGACACAAAGATTGATATAACTTAAGCAATCTTTGAGAAATTTTTTGTTAAAAATGGACGAAGTTTTTTGTGAAAAAAATTTAAAAATTTATGTATAACTAGCAAACTTCATTTTTTTTGTAATTTTTATATCAAAGCTTTATTATTTTTATTTTTAAAAATCTTTACATTTAAAATAATTTCTGGGAAACAAAATAGAAAGCTAACCTAACTATATCATATGAACTGGTGAAAGATATAAGTTACTATTAAAAATTAAATTATACATACGTTAAATGTACTTAAAACTATGTAAAGAGAAAATAAATTTTTTTCTTTCCCCCAACCCCCCTCAAAAAAAATAGATAGCTTTTTTGGAATTATTCATTTATAAATTTACTTTAACAACCAAACAGTTCATTTAAGTAGACTTCTCGGCGAAAAATGCAGAATAATAAAAAATAAACACCGTTTTTGTTCTGTGTCTGCTTCAATTTATTTGTTGGCTGAATTTTGTGTTTGAGTTTCTCATTTTTAATTCAAAACGTCCTTTCAACGCTTGCACAAAAGGTTTTCAGCCCATATTTTCCCTTCAAATAATAACAAAATGTAATAAACTGACAACTAACAAGGCTAACGGAGAAAAGCATTTTCCTCGTTCATATGCAAGGTCACAAAAATCAATAATAGCCGTATTAATTATTCTATATTTAGTTCTTGAGCGTTGACAGTGTCATTTTCGCGCTTTTATTTATTTATATTTTACGTCGAGAACTCAAGTACTTATAAGTGAATAATTATTACTGCTTGTAATCAAGACTACTATTTCTTGACAAAATTAGTAGTGCTATCTTACGGAACTTAAAATATTTTTAATTGAATCTTAATTATATAAGTTAAGATTCAGTTAGTTCATCAAGCAGACGATATAAGAAACAGTGGAACTTTTGAATTAAGTGCGGGGCAATTTTACACCGTGAAGGGCCAGATGTGCAAAATAAAAAAATCGACAGCCGCTCGCTGAAAATTAGTCACCATTGCGGTATTTTTTTTAAAACTTTTACTTATTAGAGAAAAAAAACAGTCAAAATTTCTTTATTCTAACTTGCAGATTAGAACTTCTTTCTCTGCTTCGCGCAGCCGCACTTTTCCCGCGTTTACGTCATTGGATTTGACTTCCTGGCATGCTAATTATAAATTAGTAAGTTTTTATAAAAATTAAAATATTTTTTAAAAAAAATCGTTAAATTTTATACGGCTTTCGCGAAAATTAGGCGGCGACGAAAGATTCGGAACTAGATTTAAGAGTCAATCAAATGTTAGCTGGAAATTTTGAATTGAGATTTTTTGTTCTCAGAAAGTGTTTTCTTCTTATCTAAGTCTGGTGAAGGGCTTTTTAGGACTCAATTTCAATGATTTGAGGGGGTAACCTCAAATGTGCTAATTAATAAGGGCAGACATATTTTAAGTTACAAAATCAGACACCAAAACGTACTTTCTCTGAATATTCATACCTTTTTTTCCCCCCGATGGATTCGGATTTCTGACCCTCAAAGTATAAGGGATAACCGTTACCTAGAAAATATGATCCCCATAGTTTGGTCATAAAAGTAGTCGAATATTAGAATCCCTTAATGCTAATTTTACTTTGTGCCCATTTTACTATAACTGAGAAGTTTTTAAGCGAATTGGAATTTTTTCACACAATTATAAAATACGCTTATCCAAAAATATTTATATGAAAAATATAACTTGATAAATATTTTTATTTATTATTTTAATAAATAATAGTAGAAAACATTTTGAATTTTTAGGTATACACTCTTTTCTTCTTCTTCATAAGCGCAACAGCCTTTCACAGGCCAAGGCTGACTCGCAGATTTTCCTCCATCTGGCCCTGTCCGGTGCGACGGCCCGCCATTGGTTGACTCCCAATAGCTTGAGGTCCTTTTCAACGTCGTCTATCCATCTTGTAGGTGGTCGTCCCCTACGTCTCGTCCCTTCAATTGTGGAAAAAGTCACTTTTTTGGCAGGGACGGCATCAGAATTTCTGAAGAGGTGGGCCAGCCACCTAATGCGTGATGCTTTAATAGTTCTCACAATGTCGGTCCCACCGAATTTGTCATATTTTTTGTAAATTTCGTGGTTGTAAAGAATTCTCCATACGTTATTCTCTTGAAGAGATCCAAAGATTTTCCTCAAAATTTTTCTTTCAAAAATTAGCAGTTTTTCCTCCTCTGTTTTGCTTAGGGTCCAGCACTCACTTCCATACGTAGCTATAGGCCTGATTAAAGTTTTGTAGATGTTTAACTTTGTCTTCACACTGATGAACTTGTATTTCAGTTGGTTTCTGAGGCCGTAGAAACTTCTGTTAGCCATGGAAATTCTGTTATTTATTTCGATTTTCAGGTTGTTGTGGCTAGAGATCAAGGTTCCTAGGTACTTGCATCATTTTAAAAAAGACAATTTTAAGTAACAAAATACTATAACTATACTATTAACTTTTAAGTTTGAGCCAAATCGGGCAAGTAGTTCCTGAAGTATCAAATTTTAAAAATACAACCTTTTTTCAAAGAAGTATCAAATTTTAAAAATACAACTTTTTTTCAAGAATTGATTTCTTAGGAACTGTTCGACCATTTTCGTTCAAATTTTGTATTTTTCTATTTAAAATTGTCTTCTTTAAAATGATGAAAAATTTTGTGTGCCTTAAAATTCAAAATTCGTAATAAAATAATAAAATTCAAAGTAAAATAATAAAGCGTAATAAATTTTTATATATTGTATTGTATTTTTATAGAAATATTTTTGGATCAGCAAATTTTATAACTGCGCTATTTGTTTTTAATTCGCTTAAAATTTTTTACAAGATTTTGTGAAATACGCAAAAAGTAAAAATTAACATTGAAGTGTTTATTAAACTTAGAACTGCTGTCCACATTAAACTAATGGGTCCATATTTCCCAGATTACGGCTATTAACTATATTTTGGAGGCAGAAATCTGAATCTGATAAAAAAAAAGAGAATTTGTTTATTAAAAAAAAGTACATTTTTGCGTTTGATTTCGTAACTAAAAATATCGTCTGCACTAATTAATTAGCATATTATAGTTCACCCCCTCGAAACTTCACGATCGAGTCCTATAACGTGAAGGGCAGTTCATTAGATCAAAAGTTATTCAGGGTGGTTCGTTTTTTATTTTGCTCACTGTACAATAAGTGTACTGTGGACTATGAAGGGAGATGTAATGTAAAAGATTTTCGGAAAGTAGTCGATTTTTTCCCCTTTCAAATTTCAAAATAGAGTAGCCCTTATATACTTCCTAATAAACGGAACATTTCTTCATTATCGTTATTCGCAACTCCTCTCATGAGTATCACTATGACTAATGACCTATTTTTTATTATTTGTGTATGTAGCAGTTACTCATTTTAAAATTAAATAGTTTTTTTTATTGGGAATCTTTTCCGTGAAATTCCCGCCTAACGCAATACATCTGTGTTCCATAGATTTACTCTAATTGGGTTTTTTTTTCCTTCATCGAAATTTCCTTTTATTTATTTTTTTTTCTTTTCGGAAACGAACTTTCCGCCTCAGTTGATCGCTGTTCAATTTACAGTAACACTGTCAAGCTTAGGATCTGACACTGCTAACGTTATTTCAGTATAAGCTTGTTAGATTTCAAATAAAAATTATATTACAGGTGCTCTCTGAATGTCATTTTTTCCATATACTTTTTGAATATTTGTCGATCTAAAATAAATTGATATCCCGCACACAGTACATGAGATACGGTTATTTAATTTCGAAATTTAGAGATGAAAAAAATAAATAAATAAGCGAATGATATAACGACATTTTACGTTTTATTTACTGATTTCATGAATATCCCGAGAAAACTCGGCTATGTATATATTGCAAATATTTATTATCCCGAGAAAACTCGGGTATGTATATATTGCAAATATTTATCATTCCGAGAAAACTCGGGTATGTATGTGTTGCAAATATTTATTATCCCGAGAAAACTCGGGTATGTATACATTGCAAATATTTATTATTCCGAGAAAACTCGGGTATGTATACATTGCAAAGGGGCCGTTCAAAAAGTACGTACATCCCGAAGGGGGGGGAGGGGATTTGCTATTATGTACGGTTTTGTACGATGGGGAGGGGGGGAGGTATTATACAAAGTACGTACTTTATAAACATACACCAAATTTAAATTTGACTCTATCCTACACCCTCCTTAAGTAAATATTTAATTTTATTTAAAACATAATTATTTTAATTTTTATGAAAAAGGGGGGTAGACTAATAAAATGTACGTACTCTAAGGGGGGGGGGAGTAAGACCTTATGTACGGTAATGTACGAAGGGGGGGGAGGGGTATAAAATTTCTCCATTTTTGTGTACGTACTTTTTGAACGGCCCCAAATATTTATTATCCCGAGAAAACTCGGGCGTAGAAGAATTTGTCAGAACGTTTTGCTTTATCACGTTTTTGGAAGCAAAAAAATAATCTGCTGAGATAGGAAGTGTGCAAAGTTTTGTTTGGGAGTTTAGCTGCTGGATTGTGGGACTGCACACGTGTTTTGTGCGGTTGTATATACCAGGAATAACCAAGCTCCTTGATAGTCGAACCATTTTTCAAAATGTGAAATTTTTCGCTAGCCGCAATTAAATACGTAATTAAAAAGTAGACAAAAAAAGTAGTAAAAATTTATTTTTTGCAGAAATTATATTTATTGAAAACATATAAATAAAAGTACAAAATATGTGTATTTAATTTAAATATTAAAAATTAAACATATTTATTTAAATTTTCTTGATAATTCTTTAAAATTTGATGAATAATTGGTGACAGCACTTCTCAGTAATTCTTTGAGATGCTGGTTAGTTAATACTGATCGGTGTTTGGATTTCACGAATTTTAAAGTGGAATAAAATGATTCACATAAGTACGTTGTTCCGAATATTGAAATAATTCGACAAGCAGCCTTTTTTTTAATTCAGGATACTTCGATTCTGGTACAAATTTCCTAAATTCAGTAATCGACGTCGACTTATATTTTAATTGTAGAGCTTGATCTTCTTGCATCTCTATTGAATTTAACTCTCCTGATGCTTTTTGGGTCATAATTATATTGGAAATGAAAAACTTACCTTGAATTATGCTAATTTCAAATGGATTCAGAAAAAAATCAAGAGACGATTTAAAATATTTCAAGTCTTGAAATCTACTTTGGAATTCTGTCGATATTCCTTCTAGTTTTTTTTATATCCTCGTTGAGTTTTTCTTGTTTGAACAAATTTTTTTAATTCGAGGAAAATGACAAAATGTTTTATTTTTAGTGTCGTTTTGAAAAAGTTGTAATTTAGTTTGAAAACTAAATATACACTGTGAGACGTGAGATATTATTTTATATTTCCTCTGCAATTGTAAATTCAGCGTTTGCAAATGTTCCATGATATCAGTTAAAAACATCCAAGTCTTGTAACCACTCGTCATCGTCTAACTCTGAACTCGGGTACATTTATCGAGAGCCACAAATAATCCATCAAAGAGCCGCGACTGCTTTTAATTTAGAACTAGTTTTGACATAGTTACTTATTTTCTTTATTAATCTAACTAATACCAATTGCATATTAAAAAATGCCGCTATTTTGAAATAAAATTCGTTTTATTCAATTTATATTGAAACTATTTTTTTTTGGTAATATTTCTGTTTGAGGTTTGAACAATCCCTCTTCACGTATCCTGCTTGGCTACGATCCTGTACATGGATAAAAAATAATATATATATACAGTACAGAACCCGTTATCCGGAAATCAGAAAACCAAAAAACCGGAACAAAATTCGATAAATTTTCCTGTCATTTTCAAAAAAAAATTTTTTTTCCTCATAAGATTTTAGGATTTTTTTTTCTATTTTGAAAGATGGTTACCTTACCATCGTTTTGGAAAGAATCATTAGTGTATTACTTCATCGTTTTTTCTTCTTTTTCAGATTATTTCAAATTTTTTTTTTTTTTTAGTTGGGTTTAACAATAAAAAAAACTGCTTTTTGTAGCGATTCAGAAAACCGGAAAAATCAGTTATCCGGAATAGCGACGGTCCCGATCGTTCCGGATAATCGGTTCCCTACTGTATATAGGCTGTATACATTATGTCTTAGTTCGTACTAATGAAAGACTATTCTTTGTTTAAAATACGTAAAAACATAGAACAATTGTAGCAGGTCTGCATCTCTAAAGCTTATTAATTGTCGACCATATCCTTTTGTGTCAGAAAAAAGATTTTATGTACGAAAATATTTTAAAAGTGATCTAGTGAAATATTTTCAAGGTAAAAGTCTCCACATTCTTCTGTCGGCTGGCTACAAGCCAACATCTTCAAACCGAACCTGACATCTATTATGAAGTCTGTACGCAGCTAATAGTCTTAGATCTTCAAATAGTTTCAAGTTTTAACTACGAAGTCTCTTTATTTTCCCCATTGTTTACTCGAATGCACTATCTTTCCGATTAAATGACTCGTAAAATTTTTATTCTGGGATAGTTTGAATGGTTTGAGAGAGCTTTCTTTTTTGCTATTTTGTATCAGATTTGATTTGAAACGGTGAAGCGTTTGAGTAAGACCGTTTTTTTTTTTAATGTCTTTCTTTTGTGACGCAAAAGCTTTTAACGATTGCGCTTCAGTTAACATCTGAATTTGACGTGAATGACATTTGTGGCAGGTGTGACAGATTTTATGGAGAAAATTATGTGACATATGCATGCTAGAAGAACGCAGAGAGATTGTTGTATTTCGATATTTTATTTACGGAAGTTAAAGAAAAATAACAGCAATTTTTGGAGATAGTTTTTTTCCCCGCTTTTAACGCCAAGTGTTTAAAATTTTAATGGGAAATCATTTTATTTATTTATCCTTTTCTTTCCTTTCTTTATTTGGGAATAATAATAACCGTAAATATACTAAACATATTTCCATTAGACTCGTAAGTCTCCGTGTTATTACTATAGTTGTAGAAAAAAGCAGTTTTTTCCCGAAAAAACCCAACCCATCGGTTTTTTTTCCGGGTAATCATTGGGTTTTTACAGGATTTTTTGTTTTTTTCCCTTCATTTTTTTTTAATTCTTTATTATAGTCTCAGAATATGTCTTGCTGTATCATAAATATCATTTATTTAATTTAATTTGTGTTGATTTAGTTATATTTCTGGTCTCTCATAAGGTCTGGGAAAATGGTATTTGAAATATATTTTTATAAATAATTTTCCTATTGATTTGTGATTCAAAAAATATATATATTGTATCTTGATATCAACAGTTTAAATTCAGGGGCGGATCCAGAAATTTTTCCTGGGGGGGGGGACTCAGATTCCCCCCTCCCTCCACAATTTTTTTTATAAATTTTTTTTTTTTAAGCATTTAAAAAGAAAACTGGGGTTTTTAATGTTAGTCTTCTTATTTATTTTTTTCATAATGAGCAGTAGAACAATACATAAATAATTCAAGTATTCAAAATCTTTAAATAATTAAATGTAATGCGTTTTTTAGAAACTTTGGCAAATCTGTCAATTAATTTTTCAACATCTAAATCAATTTCTCGAAGTATGTTTAATAATGCGAGTCCATTTAATCGTTCTTGATTTTGAGTTGCTCTAAGCCAAGTTTTGAGACGTCAAAGAGTTGAAAAGGAACGTTCTGCTGTTGCTGCACTAACTGGCAGAGTTATTAAAATTCTCACCAACATATTGATTGAAAAAAAAAATCTATTTTTCCGACCTACTTAGGTGTATATGCCCCCTTAAATAATTTTTAAAATATTTTATTTATTTTGTAAACTATTAAAAAAAATCATTATTTTTTTAAATTTTTTTTTTTTTTTGGGGGGGGGGTCATGACCCCTATGACCCCCCCCCTCCCCGCTGGATCCGCCACTGTTTCAATTATATTGTGAATTACTCTCTCAAGATTTTGAGAGAATACCTTAATACATTATTTACAATTTCTATTTATACGTGTTTTTAAGAAGGTTAATTAAAAAATTTAAAGCACAATAGAATATAGAAGTAGTGGAAATATAAATATTTCAACATATGCAATAATTTTTTTTTCCTATTATAAACTTAATGTCAATAATGATTTGTTAATAATAAAATGCAATTGTGAAAAAAACCCGCTGGGGTTTTTTTCTAGGGCTTTTTCATTTCGGTTTTTTTTTGTGTTTGTTAAAATCATAACAACCCTAGGTATTACCATCTTCACAGTGGAATATTTTAAGGTTCTATAAGGGAAAAAATATGTTGAATAATTTTTCAAATATACTCAGTTTTCCATGTTTAAGAATACATGTTATGGTTGAGATAGTTTTAGTCTGTTGTGGTTGTGTTATATTATGTTTATGATATAGGTACGCCTTTAAGTAAGGCTGGTCTACGTTGGCAACTTTGAAGTACGAATACTATTTAAGTTTCACTTATTAAGTCTTCATTAAGGACACTCCAGTTGCGGAAAAACTGAGCATACTTAGTTATTTTTTCTTTTACAGCAAGACAATGGAATAAATTTGAATTCCGTAAAAATTTCTTTATGATGCAAATAGTATACGGTAAAAATTACTTTTTTCAAAATCTACATAAAGCAAAATGGAGCTTGTACAGCTTTTCTTCGATTAAGTTTTTTTTATTATTTATTTGTTTTGATGAGTGCTTGCTTGACAGAATCCACCAGCAAATGTCATTTTAAGTACAGATTAAATTTTTTTCTCCAATTATATATTGTACGAATAGCTACAAAAGTACGTCAAGATTTTACTGTTCAATTATAGGCTTAAAATAACATTTTATTTTATAAATGTTTTTCCTTTAGCGCTAGGGCTATTACAATGCCCATTCAAAATTAATTCTTATATTACCTGCGATTGATGTTTTAAATATTTTTCTCCTTCGAATGGTTGGATTACACCTAACCTTTGGCTATTTTTATCCTTTGATTACGTCTTGGGATTTGGATTAAAACCAATAGGCGTTTTATAAACCTTGATAGAGTTTATAGGGGAAAATAAAACGAGGAATGTTTGAATTGTTAAAAAGCCTCAGTCATTTCTCTGCAAGTTTCCTACATGTAGCATGTTTTACCCGTAATTTTTATTCAATATTGACAAATCATTATTCAGTGGTAGGAAAATGTAAACAACTTGTGATAATGGTTTTATTATGTATTTAAAATTATCGTTGTGCCGTTATTATTGTTATGTCCTAAAATTCCTTTTTTTCTTTCCTTCGTTGACATTAGAGCACGTAGACTATCCAAACATAAACAACTTTCTTCCATTTTTAATTTGTGTCTACTGACAAATTGTTTTTAATGAGTTGAGAAAAAAAAAGAAGTTCCGTTGTCATGATAATTCATTTAATAAATCGTATATAATAAGTGAAGATAAACTAGAAGTATTATTTTTGTAATGAAATCTTTATTATTTTTAAAAAAACGTATGCATTAGACGTGAAACCTTTTACGTGTTTGTTAGTATCCGTTGCATGTGTTGAGATTCGTATGATAAAGACCTAATTTGGGAACCCAAACAAAAGCGTACATCCCGGTTTCTGCGGCGGCGTTTAAATTGTGCCACGGTCAGTTGGCCGTCATCCAAAGGTTAATGGTAGCTGATTCAGTCAAACGTTTGAGAGTGTTTATCTGGAATGTATCTTTAACAAAAGAACATATTGTGCTGGAAAGGTTCAGCGACCACGTTGGGAATCGTGTTAAAATTTAGATTTTCCTAGCACAAATTTAAATATATACTTCATGACAACTGGGTTATTAAATGTGAAATAAATACTTACCTTTTCTGCTGATTGTATTAAGAATGCTAAATAATTTACTATTTATTTAATTATTTTAAAAATGTAAGAAATTTAGAGCTGCTTATAAATTATTTTTTTTTAAATTACAAAACCGTTTGTACTTTAAACTGTATAATGATATTAACACTGTATTTCTACTGTTTCTACCGTTCTGCCAGTAGGTATCTATTTTAGAGATTGCAGAATCATCCAAATTAAAACATTTGTTTAAAACGGAAAGCTTTCGAATTTTAAGGGGGAAACGAATTTTTTAAAAGACAATTTGACAGTAGACACTTTGTAGAACATTTTGTTAAAAGTAATTGTGTTAGTTGAGTGATTGAAAAGTTAGGTTGCCAAAAACTCTTTTCTTTATTTTTTTCTTCCTTTTTTTAATTTTTACCGTACTGTTTGGCGCAGCATGTCCTCATTTGGACCTTGTGCCACTAAACCTTACATTTATTCAATCAATCAATCCTTTTTTTAAATAAAATAATTGAAACTGGGATTTTGTAAGTTGAGGAAAACTCCATGGTAATTGTTTTTTTAAAAATATTCCCACGGCTAAACTTAGCACTATTTCTAGTGTTATTTAAACACTATTTATAGAGTTTACATTTGAACATATAATGCATGGTAAATATATATATTCTTGTTTTTGGTCATTTTTTGTAAAGTTTATATTTATTTTTCTCACTTTTATCGTATAATATTCAATAAAATCTGAATTTAGTTCTTTTGTTTTCTTTTTTATAATGTTAGTGCAAACTATAATTTTCATTGCGACATGTGTTTTAGAAACAACCAAATTTAAAACCATATCTACATTTTAAATCTCTTTTTCTCTTGGTGTAAATAATCCATGTGTTATTAAAAATTGAAATTATGATATAAGTTTTTCTTCTTTCCCCCTCTTCATTTGAGCCTTAAACATTTACTCTCTTTGGCACCATTTTCATCTAAAACCTTCTTAGCTCAAACATTTTCATCTAAAATCATAAATAAGAAGAAAAAAAAAATTAGGTTTAATATGCTAAACATTTTAAAGCAAAGTAGTTCCCTCGGAAAGTAATAATTTTTAAAAAAATTATTTTCGTAGTGTCTGAATTTCATTTTTATATTTTTCATTAATTATTCAGTCACTTTGTTTCCTATGCTATGGAAATTACATCAATAATATACAGTAATAATCTGTTAAGTTTTTAAGTAATTCTAACCGAAAGTGTATAAGTTAGATCCTTTTTACTAATTAGTAGACACACACTTTTAGTTTCATCACAAAATTTCTATTTTAATTGGATTTGCTGTTATTTGCTGGCCGTAATATATTGTTAAAGATGAAAATCCTTGTCTAAATTAAGTTTATAAAGTACACACATTAGGAGACGTAAATGACTTAAACGAGGAAAAAGCAAAACAGACATCAAAATGTGTTGAATTACTTATGGGGGAACTAGGAGATCCGTTCTGATGAAAAAAAATATCAAAATAAATTTAGCTTTATCTTTTTATGACCCTTTTTCATCTTTTCTCATTAGAAAAACATTCCCTTTTTTAAACAATCTGTGCAGTGTCATAGTAAGAAATTTTTCAGAAGAAGAACGCTAAAAACATCAAAATTTTATGTACAATTATTTATTTTTGTTAAATATAACATGCTAAAATGTTACAGAAACTAGCTGTATCTATCTGTATTTGGTTTAAAATTCTTTGAATTATAACCACTTAAGTGTTAAGTTCCTTCGATTTATTTGTAATTCATAACATTATTTAATGCTATATAAATAAAAACAGTTATTACAAAATATATTTACATTGGTACTTTTCATTTACTTCGCACTAGAGCTGCCCAATGTGCTATTGGCGTCGGTCAGGGAATCATCCCAGAGGATGATCCAGAGACAACATACATACGTCACATTCCATTTTACCGGGGCACATTCATGCACTAACCATCCATCCGCAGATCGTAATTTGCACCTGAACTTGAACATGAACATGATATATATTCTGTATTCAATTTTACTTCGTTGAAACTTTCAAAATATATTTACAAAAATTAAGAAATTTTAATTAAAAAGGGCAAAATTGATTAATAAGTTTACTTAAAAAAAAAAAAAAGGAGAAAAAAAACTAGTGGAGATGTTCTTTCTTGTATCTTTTCCACTACACACTGAATCTCAGGTGTTGCCCTTAAATTTTTTAAAGTTAAAGTTTAATTCTACGCAATGTTTTTGATATTTTCTGTTGTTTAGTTATATGTATTGTTTCTCATTATGGATGGAAAATTTTGCTTCATCTTTGCATTTGTAAACTTAGACAAATTTAAAAAATGTTTTGATGTGCTCCCTGTAAATATGTTAATTTTTTTTTAAATATAAAATGTGGCTTCTTAGCTTTTTGAAGCAATGAATTCAATTACAATTATTTTTCCTTATAGGCTACCAAATTTCTGTGATATTAAAAATGAAGTTGATAGCCAAAGTGTGCAAGCCAACAAAGACATGCCCAATGTTATTATTAGAACTGATGATGTACCCTCCTTGCAAGAAGAAGTAAGTATCTAAATTCTTTCATTGCTAAATGATATCATAATAAATTATTTTTAATATTTTATTATTTTATATTTTGCAACATTGAAAAATATTGTGATTTTTTTCCCTATATTATCTTCGCCATAAAAAAACAATTATACAATAAATGTCTGCCCTCTTGTCTTTAAAAATCATACTACTGCATCATCTATATTCATCTTTATTTTTTAACATTTCAAATGTTGAACCCTTGGATAATATTGTACTAAAATTTTTGCTATGCCCTTATCCCCTTTGAATAACGTAGGAAAAATTTCTCATTCCTTTTTTACATGCAGAGAACTCTTCTGCTTAAAGTTCAGAAAAATCCAACTTTAACAACTGTTTTTCAATACTCAGTCGCCAAGGAAAATATAAAAGCCACATTTTAAGGGCACTTGAAGCAATGCGATGACTTTAAACTATTTATATGATCTTTCCATAAAGAATTATCTGGGCTTTAGAACAGACAAAAAATTATTAAACTTAAAAAGGTATTAAACTTTTTTAAAAATCCCAATTTGGCGACTTTCTCTACCTAGATGAAAATTATCAAAATCATTGCCATATTCTTAGTTTTTGGAAACTTTTATAAGCCCAGGTGATGCAACATTGGAATAGGTTTTTAAATATTAAAAAATTAGACTACAAACACTTTTCATTTTCACAAAACTGTGCTTTTTCTCCATATTGACGTTTTGCACCATTTTCAAAATAAGTGTAGACAGCACTGACTTTAGAAAGGCTAAACTTGACCTAATAGGCAGAAGTAGCAGTTGTAAACTCACAGCAGTTATAAAAGTAGCATATTATTCTCAAAAAAAGCATCATTTCATATCACGACAGAGCCTTTGAAAAACAGCCTTAATGCTCAGAGGATTAATGTTAATTATTCTTGTTTTTATTTGAATTTTTTGAAAAATAGTCATTTTTATAATATTGCTGAATTCAATAATTTAATAGTTTTATTGATTTATTATTTTTTTAAAAAAAGATTTTCTTATAAAGCAAGATTATATTTATATTGGATTAAAATTTATTTTTCAGGAAATACATCAGCAGCAATCAGTAGTAAATGTTCAAAGGCCAAATGTAGAATATGTAAATAAAGTAGATACCAAGGTAAATAGCAATTAATTTTTTTAAAGATAATGTTCAGAATTGTATGTAATCCATTAAAGGCATTTATATTTTACATATTGCAAATGACTTTTACTTTAGCCATTATACAAATTCGATTTAGTCCTATCTTTTACATTTATTTATTTATTTTAAGTACTTATTGTAAAATTAATTTTCAAATTTGTTCTACTCAGAAAGTTAAACTATGAGGTTTTTTAAATTGAAATATTTAAAATGAATGTTTTGAAACATTTAATATTTGAGGCTTAAAATGTAAGTAAAAATGACCAAGTTTTAAATAATCTGTTCTATATTCTTTATAATTTATTGATATGGGAAATAAAAATATATGGTATAGAAAGGGAATATAGTATAGGTAATATAGTGTAGAAAGGGAATCTTGAGCAGAATTTAACATTATTATTTTAATCAAAAATGTAATTGCTAATATAATGAATAATTCTGATAAATTCCAAAAATTCAGTTCCAAGTAATGGATATTTGGCTGAATATTCATTATTTGGCCTAAGTTGCTAATTTGGTATGTCACCTCATGATTTTAAACCGTAAAAGTAGATCTAGTCTAGCTAGTCCTTTTAGTTATTTTATTTTTTTAGATGAACTTATTTATTATTGCGCCTCATTAGTTTCAAGACTTGCAACATTTGATGTATGTTTTTCTTTTTTAGAATATTGTGAATAATAATGATGTAAACAAGTTAGAATCTCCTAAAAGTCTTTCAAAAGAAAATCATCCAGAGTAAGTAGCTATTTTTTTACTTGAAGTTAAAAAATTTTTTTAAATAATCTATAAAAAAAAATTACTCTAATTATATAAATGCAAAGAAAGTTTTAATACTAAATAGTCAAATGTTTTAAAACTAATGCTGTTGAAAATGAAATTGTATATTTTTGTATGTAAGCACAGTTGTTTTGCGTATAAATTGAGAGTATGTTTTATTGCTTAAAAATTTATATAATATTTAAGACTTGTATGTAAGTTAAAAACAAACTGGAATTGTATTAATGGTTCTGCATCAACATTGTATAAGAAGCATTTAATGTTAAAAAAAAAAAAAAAAATTTACAAACTGAAATTTTGTTCTCCTTTTCAGAGAAATTATAACAAATTTAGACAGTAGTAGGCATGAGGAAATTAGTAAAAAAGATGAATCACTATTAAGGCAAGAAAGTCCTTCTCTAACTGTGGATTCATCGTCTGACCAGTAAGTTGAATTTTTATCAATTCATATAATTATTTAAAACTGTTTTGAAAATAACATAATAACAATAATATAATAACAATTAAAATGACATAAAATTTTATTAAGTGAATTAACAAATCGCATACTAAATATAGCTGCTACTAAAAGTGCATATTGAATTCTCAGTTCAGGGTTTTGCATATTCTCTTGAATTTCCATATTTTTAAATGTAAAAATTTATTTCAGTATCACAAATACTCAACACCTTGAAAAGTCTACAAAACATTCCGACAGTGTTTTACCTCCTGCAACTGAAGAACCAGAAAAAATAATTGGGCAACCTGAAGTAGAAAAATCTATTCCTAAAACAGATTCTATTGAGCCAAAAATCCTACCTAGGCCTGCTTCCCCGGTAAATGTTAAGCCCGTTAAAACTGTTATGGATGATAATTTACAACATCACCATCCTCACTACGATGGAATGCCCTCTTTTGATGAATGGAAGAAAATGATGCTCGCAGAACAAGAGAAAGGAGGTACGTTACTCAATTTTATTTGTTATTATTATTTTTTATAATTTGTTTATATATAAATAAATGTTAATGTGTTTTTTTTAAAGTTTTTTTTTATCATTCAATGACAAACTCTACTTCTTGGTGCCAAGAATGCCAGTATGCAATTCATTTTGATTAACCCACTGAGCACCTTCAGTCCTTTAACAGGTCTCCAAGGTTTTCAATATTTAGGTAAGGATCAAAAAATTCGAGTTGCTTGGCTAATATCCTTTCTGCTACCACAGGACCATAGAAATAAAGTGGTGTGGATGTCATGTCTGCCACCAAAGGACCACAAACAGATGGGTTACAGTTACAGTTCACACAACAGCAAAATAAAGGACTGGAAGAGAAATATCCGTGACTGAGACTATATTTTAACCTGTGCCTACTCGCTCAATGTTCGTCATAGTAACAACAAAACCAGCATGTGAGCTTTTTATTTATAGTTAGCGATGGTAATATTCACACCAATGGTAAGAATTACAGAAGTTAATAATGCGTAACTTCTGAGGCGGGAAATTATTTCAAAGATTTAGAAAATAATAATTAAATAAGTATGAGTACACATACAATGATTCTTAATTATTTATAAAATAAAATTTCTTTACGGTATATCTAATTATTTTAAACACTACTGTTTTTGTAAAAGATAATTCAAAACTATCTTGACAAATAATTTATGCATTTTCCAGAAAGAAGCTCTATGCTCCTCTAAATTTGACTAATGTTTAAAAATCTTTAAAATGCTTTTAATGTTTAAAATGTTAAAAAGGCTAAATTTGACTAATGTTACATGTTTAAAAAATGCCTTTGAATAATCTTGTCTTGGTTTGAGAGTTTTTTTTTTTTTGAAACCAAAATCTCAAGTAGTGAAATTCTTTTACAATAACAAAATTCTATTGAATTATTTCTAAAGTTTTTTTTATACATTTCTCTGTAGGTCAGAAGCCACCGTCTCCCTCTCCCCCTGGGAAGAAGATTTCTAGTCAAAAACGTAGACGTAATTATTCCTCTTATGAATGTGGTGCCAAAATTGTAGCCTCCAACACTGAAGCAGAGGGAACTAGCAGAATTTTGAATGAGTTGGTTGATGAGTACATGCTTAATCCTTGTAAAGCTAAAATTTGGTTTGTCATCGAACTATGTGAAACAGTTCAAGCCAATCAGGTGAATAATATTGCCAAAAAACTTTTTTTAATTTTCAAAAGCTTAAGTCCATAAGCCATTTTTTGTAATGTAGGTTTCAGTTCTCTTTATACTTAAGTGAGACTTCTTTATTTTTACCCAAAATAAGGTCTTATTTTTTATCAAGACTAAGAAAAATTCCTCTAAGAATAGGAATTTCGGCTTTAAATTTTTGTTTTTAAGAGACAAATTTTGGTAATTTTAATATTAAAAATGTATTCTGTAATATTCAAAGTTAAACTTCATAAATGTGTTAACTTAGGAAGTATTTAAATTTACTTTATGCTATTTAGGCAATTACTGATTTTTCATTTGCCTTACGTTATTGTTTTCATAATTTTCATTGACTAATGCACTTTTACTTCCAATAAATTTTATGAACACAATAAAAAAAATTACATAACATTGTATGTATGCTTTCAAACAAAGCTCCCATGGGTCAGGGAAAATAGGGAAAACCTGAAATCGTCAAGAAATTTTATTTTGACTCTAAAAAGCAGGGAAAATTTGGGAAAAGTTGCATTTTTTTTTCAAAAAACCTGGAGAATTCTTACATTATACCTAAAAAATAACCAGTCTTAGAATTGTCAGTTGCATTAATTATTTATTGAAATACAATTAAAATAATTCTAACATCTATTACAATTATTTGTTATGAAAATTCCCCATTTTACTGAAACTTTATGATGGTTAATCCTCATTCAAGGATATTTTTTGCTCACAAAATCTAATATTTGACATTACAATTAAAAAATGATGAAAAATGTTATCGGTATACATAAAACATGATCTGGATTTACATTGAAATATCTGGATAAGTCGGGGATTTTGTTTTGTTTTGTTGAAAAGCCTGTTCAAATTGATTTTAATGTTTTAAATGTATTTCAATTATTGTTTTTAATTGGTTACTTTCTTATTTATAGATTGAATTAGCAAACTTTGAATTGTTTTCGTCTTGCCCCAAAGACTTCACAGTTTATTCCAGTGATAACTTTCCCACCCGTGATTGGGTGCCCCTTGGAACTTTTACTGCTGCTGAGCAAAGAATTCTTCAGAGTTTTGAGTTGAAACAAGAAGGATTTGGCAAATTCATTAAAGTAACTTCATCTTATAATAACCATGATATCAATTTATTTGTAATAATCTTATTTGTCATTTTATACATATGTATGCCAGAGAATTTAATTTTATCTTTGTTACTTCAAAGTACCATAACTCATAATATAATTAAGATAGTGTGATGTCTACCTTAAGGTTTGCCAATTTGATGCCTTGCGCTTGAGGTGCCTTGTGCTTTTACTTAACTTAAATCATTAGCTTTGACAGTTCTTAAAATCACTGTTGTTTCTATATTTTATGTGTGAGTAATAAAATAAAAATTATAAAATTTTTGTTTTGTATCGTACTAGATACATGTGCAACCGAATTAGTCATCTTATTTTTAAATGCATTTCTGCATTTCAAAATCGAAAAATGTAATTTTGAAGCATCCTGTATATTTGCTAAAATTAATTTATAATTTTATTTTGATTATTAAGTTTTTTAATTGTTTTTTATTTTCCATTAATAATTAATTTATTTGTATATACTACTAGTTTAATGTGGTAAAATATCTGTTTGTGTGTTAATCTAGTGATACCATGTTTGTTAATTAAGCAATTTTCCAATAATATAAAACAAGCCATCAAATATTTGTAACATGTAAAAGAAAAAATATGTTATATATATAATAATAAATATATATTACAATTTAATTGAACTACCCACATAGCAATAAAAATTTTCTATTTAGTAAAACACAATGATGACATATTGTACATTTCCTTTTCATTAAAATTTTTTTTATCAATCATTTACTTATATATTCTATTAGTTATGCTATGAAATTCAAAAAAGTTATTTTTCTGAATTTTTGCATTCTAACTTAGTCGTAAACATGTTAAAAGTACAATATAAACTCGAACATTTTTCACACAATTAGTGATATTATGTAAAGTTTTTTTTCTAAAATATTTATTTATTAAAATTAGTTTAATAAAGTAGATGTTTTATAAGTAAGGTATTTTTTCTGTTAATTTAATGAAGCACTTTGTAAAATTCCAAAGGACAACTGGTGTTAGTTTATTTTATTTTTCTGTTACTATGCTTGCATACTATGTTTTTGGTGTAAATTTGGTTTCTGTAGAATACATCTTCAAACTTTGTACTTTTTTGAGAACTTTTTCTTAAAAATAATATTTTTTGTTGGTGTAAAATTTTTAATATCACACACTGACAGAGTGTAACAATTTAGTCACTCTTTGAAAATTCTTGCTTTAAGTTAGCTAATAAAATGTATTTATAAAAATTTTTTTTATTGCAGAAAAATTTTTGTTTTTTAAACTTAATGCTAAGTTATAACTCATCAATTCAGTTATGTTTGACAAAGTTTCTGATATTTCTAAAGAAACACTTTCATATTTATTAGAGAAACTAATTCCTATTTACTTACTCTTAAGGAAGAACAAAAAACAAATATACTTGCTAAATTTATTTTAGTCCTTTCCTTGATAGCATTACTATTTTTCATCCAGTATCTAAAAACTTTGTTTATAACTTGTTACTTGAATGCATTTGATGATTTATCTAAACAACATGGTTGAAGAGAATGCACAATTTGATAGAACAACTGCAAAAGAAGAGGCTTTTTTATTAAATGTGAATAAATGAATGCACACCCTTGCTTTCACATCAATATGGATAAACAATGTAGATTTCAATGCAGGGGGCCAAATTAAAAATAATTGCAATTTAAATATTGATTTTTAATAAACAAACTATACTTAATTTAAGTGTATAACAATGCCTATTCACTTGTTTCTTCAAGTCTTTTTATAAAATGTATTTAAGAAAGCAAAAATAAGTTTCTATTTTGCTCTTAACTTGGGTTATTAAGTGATTTTTAAATTTGAATTTTTAAATTCTCAACTTTTTATTTAAAATATGGTTCCACTGTATCTAAATTTACATTTCTAGTTTAATAATGTCTAAAGCTGACATAAATAAAAACACAAATCAACATCATATAATTTTTTGTGAATCTCTTTTTTTTAAAATTATATTAATTGTGTGATGAAATCAGAAATCATTGTTTACTCCCTTATTTTCAAAATTTATTTCAAATAATACTGTATTAAACTTTCCTTTGAATATTTCAGATTGAACTACTAAGTTATTACGGGACTGAACATTACTGTCCCCTAAGCGTCGTTCGTATATTTGGTACATCCATGGTGGACGAATATGAGGAAATGGAGACTTTGTCCAATCATGTTGATGCTACTGAAGATGATTTAGACAGATTAGGTAAAAGATTAACTTAATGTATTCCGTAAACTAATTTATAAGAGAAAATTTTTACCTGTATCATTAGTGACCTATTTATTTTTCATTCTGAAAATTGATTTGGTAAATAAATTAAAGTTTTAAGTCTGTTTAATTTCTAATGTACTTGCTTTTGTTTTATAGATATTGTAATTGAAGATCAAAAACCAACTAATTTACTTGGTAGCGCTACAGATGCTGTTATGAATATTGTCAAGAAAGCAGCCCAAGCTTTAGGACAACATCAAGCTTCAGATGGTATATTTTTTAATACATTACTGATTTCTGAAAAATTATTATAAATATTATATTAAAATTTTTTTAATCAGTAGTGGTATTGATTATGGAGGAGGTAGACTATTATTTAATTATCAAAACTGAGGTATATGTACTGTATATCCCGGTGTATAAGTTGGCATCCTACATTTGATTATGAAATAGCAAATTTCTGGTATGTCTGATGTTATAAGTCGATTGCTGAAAAAACAAAGTGTAAAATTTTCTATCTTAATGTAAAATCTTTTTTAAAAAAAGTGTGGAATTTAAAGTTCTTTGTATGAAGCTGAAGAGTTTTTTTGTGTGGGACTCTGCAGATAAGGGATCCCATTGCGGAGTGGGTTTCGTCTCACGACGCTGCTAAGTTAGCAGTGTCGTGAGATGAAACCAAATAAATACAAATAAATAATTCTACGTATTTAGTGATACATTTTGTTTAAAAAATTATTTTCAGCAGTTAGAATTTGTAAGCTCATTGAAAACATATTTTATTGAGGGTTATACTGAGGCTTAAGTTTACATTAGTTGAAAACTGGCTGAAAATAAAATAATTTGTTTTGTGTGTGACTGTTTTAAATTATTTTTGACTTATAGTATGAATTAGGATTATCTCTTTCACGACTAATGTTGGCCTGTTTTCAGGAATTGTTAAGTTATCCAATAAAATAAAGATGCTACCTCCATTGTCATGAATGATATCCTTATTTCTTGTTTCTATTGATGGAATCATTAATTTTACTTAGTTTAGGCTGTATTTTTTCCTTTTGTAAATGCAAGCATGTTTAAAATATTTTTCAAAAATGAATTTCAAGTTAATTATCTAAATTTAGATATGAGACTGATTATAATTCAGTATTTATGAAATTTTAATTTATTGAATGTTATACTCCAGTATTCATCTGCACATTGAAATATTTTTCAGAAATGAAAGGAAATGAGACTGTTAAAGATCAGCAAAATGTTTCTGAAGCTCAGCTGTGCTCGTAAGTATCAACAAATGTAATAGAATTTAAATATTGCAAATTTTTTCTAAAGAAATTTTTTTTTGTTGCTGTAAATATTTACTAAGAATTCTTTTTTATCTAATTAATTACAAAATATTGATTAAATTGTGTGAATGATATCTAAATAGCTTGAATACAAATGTTTTTAATAGTTTGAATTCTAGTTTTAATGATCTTTTTAAATAATTTAAATCTCTAAATTGTATACTGTTTTTTTAATCTTGCAGCTTCATATGCTGCGGTCACCAAACTTGAATTATTTTAAATTTTTTTTTAATGTGTTAAATCTTTCTTTAGCACATTAATTTTGTTATTCTTTAGCCTATTTTTTTGTATTTTAGCTTATATTTAGCTTATTAAGTTTGTTTTATTAGTTTCTTAATGTAGTTGTAACGATAAATTTTTTTTTCTCATTTGAATATATCTTCTTAAGACCATAAATCAGGAGCAATCCCATTAAAATGTGTAAATGCCTTTTATTACAATTATAAAATAATTTATATTTTTTAGTTGCATTTAACAAAGATTTCACCCCAACTATGAGTTTTAGCATTGTTTTAAACACTGAAATGTGTTCAACTCTTGATAATTCTATTTACTGAAAAAAATTAATATTTTAACTCCTATCCAATTTTTGATATAACCTTGAAACCCTTATTACCCAAATAATATGAGTGCAAAATAATTATTTCTGTAGTAGACTAAAAACTGCTACCTTTCTATACTCAAGATCTTGATAACTTGACTATTAATTTTATTACTGTGATAAAGCTTTCCAATGTGTGAACTAAATAATTGTGAAATTCCTATTTATTAGAAGTATCTTTGTAAGCAGTAAATAAGTTCTATTTGAAGAATATTGTACATTCATTACATGCTTTGTGAGGAATGTGTTGATATTTTAATAACTTTTAAAAAAAGTTAAAATAATAAAAGTTACAATTCTAGGATATATAGAAGCATTAGAAAGCTGTTTATAAAATATCATTTCTCTACAAAAATTGCTTTAAAAGACTCAATTGAACATCCTATGTTTTGTAATTGCAGCCAACCATAATATGTACTTAAATTTATAAAGCTGAGTTATTATTCATGGTTTATGCTTATAGCTGACCAGAACTTCATGTTTTTTCTCTACAATTGATCTTAAATCTATAAATCTAAAATACCTCTAACGAAACTTTCAAAATGTCACTAACATGTTTTTTTACTGATCTCTTCATGTGCACCCGTTTAGTTCATAATAAGGTAGGGAGCCGATTGTCCGGAACGGTCGGGACCATCGCTATTCCGGATAACTGATTTTTCCGCTTTTCTAGATCGCTACAAAAAGCATTTTTTTTTATTGTTAAACCCAACTAAAAAATAAAATCTTTGGAAATAATCTTAAAAATAAGAAAGAACGATGAAGTAATACACTAATGATTATTTCCAAAATGATGGTAAGGTAAACATCTTTAAAAAAAGAAAGAAAAATCGTAAAATCTTATGAGGAAATTTTTTTTTTTTTTTAAAAATGGCGAGAATATATATTGAATTTCGTTTCAGTTTTTTGGTTTTCCGGTTTTCTGATTTCCGGATAACGGGTTCTATACTGTATTTAAAATTTATCTGACTGGGGCTGCTGTAACTGTATGTATATGTTACTGTAAATGACTGAAATTGGTGGTAGTTGATTTCCACTGGTGAATGTTGACAATAAAATAGTTGGCTTGGTAAATGTCCGAAATATATACCAGATCTAGATAATTAAACTGCTGGGTTTACATTTGTTAGGTATGCCCTCCATCAATGTTTTTTTTAAGGTCAAGTTCCACTGCCTAGTATGTATTTAACCGATACTCTGAACACTGATGTTCCTCCTAATCTATCTTCAGCAGATATTAAAATATTGAAAAAATATCATAATATAAAAAAATTAATATAAAATCAGACAAAACTAATATTTCGGACAAAAGCGACTGTGATTGTTGACATTCACTGGTGAAAGTTGGCATTATTTTTATTTCGGTCATTAACGGGAATGTATATGTTTAACATCACTGTTTTGCTAGTTATTGATACAGTTTTTTTTTTCATAGTGTTGCTGACCAATCTCAAAATAAGTGTGAACCAGTTCCCATAAAAACTGATAGTGATACTATACTATCCCCACACCAATTTCCCATTATTTCAAGCTCTATGCACCACTCATTATTTCGCCGATTGCATCGCTGTGATCAGTGCTCATCTCGCATCCGTTATTATTCTTCAGCTCAACCGCATTGCCGATTCTTTCAAGCCGCTTTAGGGCCAGTAGTATTTCAAGCACTCTGTGATTGGTTCAAAGAGCACCCTGTAGTTATTGCACAAGAGTCCTCATCTCACAGAAATAAAGTACCATTGCCAAATATTGATTCCAGTATTTTTCCTACAAAAAGTCCGCCTCCCCAAGTTATGAGGGTTGCAATAGAAAACGAGTTGCCTTGGAAAAAACTGATCTCAAATGATACTGTTCCTTTAGGTCCAATAAATGTTACTAATAACTCTTCTTCAAATAACTCTTATTCTTCTCTAAACATAATTGCTAACTTATCAATAGGTAGTGATAAAATAGACTTAGAAGGCACACCCCATATTGTCTCCATAACTTCATTTAATGAATCTGAAGGATTTTCTGGTACCCCTGAGTTGAGCGGGACGGTTTACCCTTTGCATGACACCACAGAGACTTCGTCAAGCCAACCATCTCAAATTACTTCAACCGAAACTACCATTCCAGAAGATCAAACTGTTATAGAAGCTTCCAAAATTTTACCAAGCAATATAGAATCTTCTATTCTGTCAGATGATTTATCGGAATCTGAAGTTGAGCAGATTGCTGGTATGCCCGATACGTTGACAGCCAGTGAAGATGTGACAGAACCTCTATCTGTCACTGAAATTCCAGTAGAGTTGAAACCCACTGTTGAAAGACCCATGGATGTGCGCACTGAATTTCAGGGAAAAGTAGAACCAGTTGGTATTTCCTCCGTCGGCCAGAAAGAATCAGTATTCATGCGGATGAGTAATCGCATCAAGGCATTGGAAATCAACATGTCTCTCAGTAGTCAGTACTTACAGGAATTAAGTCAGCGTTATAGACGACAAATGGAGGAAATGCAGCGAGCCTTCAATCGTACCATCGGAACCTTAAATGACACTGCAAGAAAAGCTGCCGAAAGGGTAAGTGTAGAAAGGGAAAAAATTATATTATTTGACCATTAGAGATATTAAGTTTTTTATAAATTTTCTCAAGCCTTGAATCAGGAATTAAGTTGTAGAAATTGTAATTAGTAGTAAAAAATAAAATAGGGGTTATTACTATTGCTTATTTTGGCTTTTTTTAAAATTTAATATCAAGCTTTTTCATTATGAGAAAATTCATTTTTTACTTCGTTTTCTCTTAAATAATGCAAAAAACAAAAATTTGATTAACTTTAAGATTATAAACACAAAGTACTACATTTGAAATTGGCATATTGTCATAAGCTTTAGTTCTAGGTGTGAAAATATCATCTGAAATAGTAATCTTAGGGTCTTATTTTATAAAAAACTTTGCCTGTGTTAAGTTTCATAATGTTATCTATATTCCATGATTTTTTTTTAAAATCACTTTAAAATAATATAAAGAGAGAAGTTTGTCTTTGTGCTTATGATAAGTAACAAAATAATAATAAAGACATTTTTAAAATTTTATTTTTATTTATGTTATGTCCTTTGCATTATTAACATAGAAAGGTAATATTTTGATTTCTGTAACTTTTAAAAGAAACAAATTTCATACTTCATTTTAAAGTAGGATATAGTTTTAAAAATAGGCAATATACAAGTAAAATGTGTGAATGATCTTTTCTAAATTTAAGCCTAAGTCAAACATTAAAAATTTTTAAATATGTGTTTTTAAATATTTTTTTTTATTACTTTTTTCTTATTTGTTAACTACTTTTTATATGTAAAATTTAGGAAGTCAATTTTATGTGGAGTTACATTTTATGTTGAAATGGGTTAAATTTAACATTAACATTTGAGTTCAAAATGTATTTTTATTTGTATAAAGCTCAAAAATCACTAGTACTTAGCATTGCATCTGATTCATAATTGGGAAATTTTTCAAATGTACTAGCAGAAGAAAAAAAAAAGAGTTAATTTATTTATATTTATAGGATTTGAAACAGCAAGATATTCTTAATAATTTACAACTTCAAGTTGCCAATCTTTCGCAAACTGTTGATATGTTAGTGCAAGAACGTTCTACAGTATTTCGACAGGTATTTATTTTTTGTTGTTGTTATTCTTATGCAAGCATGTTATTAATTTTCATTCTTGAAAAGTTGAATCCTGTTTTTTTTTAAAAATTTTTTTATAAAAAAAATATGATTATATTAAAGTGTGCCATAATAGTAAAAAACACATCTTATGGTACTTTTTGACGGATACAGAAAAATCAGCTTCTGAATACAAAGAAAAATCAAGATATCCCTGAACAAAACCTTTACTTTAATCTAAAAAGTGCATTTTTTAAAATTTTTTTTTTTTAGATAAGACAAAATAAAAGTTTAAAAGCCAATTTCTATATCCACTTAGAGAAAACTACTCACAAACAATATCATCTTAATATAAATTTTGCAGTTGAAGTAAGTTAATCTGCTATTGCTTGCTGACTAAAAAATCTGTTGTCTTTTGAAAATTTAGACAAAGTTTTACAACTATGTGAACAAAAATGTCTTTCGAATGAGTATTATGACAAATATTTCAATTATATACTTATTAAAAAATTTATTTTATTTATTAAATTCATTAACTTAAGCAGTAAATTTCTTTCAAAGTAGTTAATGTTTTAATGTAAAATTAAATTTTAAATGCGAAACCTTAATTGCACATAAAAAAACATGGGTATATAATATGAAAATTACATTTAGTTAAAATAATACCTTCCTGAATTCAGGGAAAATTATATAAGAGCATAAATTGTAATAGGAGTCGAACATTTCAATTCCTCTGCTCTCTCTGTTTGAAGGTGAAGTGCTGAAAAATGAAACTAGATAACTTTCAAGTAGATAGACTTATGTCTTTGTCTTGTTTTTATTCTTCTGTATTTTATATTGTATTCTTCTGTATTATATATTGTATATTATGTATTCTATTCTTTTCCTTGACTTTGGCAGAACCTTTGGGGTACAGAGAGGGCAATTTTAGACTTTTGTCTTGCTCTTTCAATAGAAAAGGTTTTGCTTTTATGGCTTCCGGAGCTGGTACCCCCTGAAGACGTCAGCTTTGGTTGTCATATTTATCAAATTTTTTTTCATTGTCTCATTAGCAAAGATGTATACTGTTTTATATTATTATAGAAAAATTCTGTATTGTATATATTCCGATAGTATGAGCGTTTTGAGCCAATTAGAAAAGTTTCACCGTGTTACTCATCCAATTTTATGCTTCATTATTCATTTGTTAACCACTCTTCAGAAGAATGGCTTTGAGATTTTATTTTGCTGGGTACCGAGTCATGTTGGTATTCCAGGGAATGACCTAGCCGACTCAGCTGCACGATCTGCCACATCTGCTTTAACATTGTCCATACCTTTCTCTGATGTAAAACTGCATATTCGGAAATTTGTGACATCATTGTGTTAACAGCAGTGGGATCTCAAAGTTTTTAATAAATTGCACAGCATTAAAACCGATTTGGGACATTTGCCAGTACTGTCCTTGTGTAGTGCTGATGTAAAGCTTACACGTCTTCGAATTGGTCATACCCGGTTAACGCACCTTCACTTACTCTTTGGAGAGCCTCCTCATCTATGCAGTACCTGTAACGTTTTTCTCTCGATTCATCACATTTTATTAATATGTCCATGTTTTAACCAACTTCGTTTAACGTTTTTTAGGAGTTCTATTTTATGCATGCAGGATTTGTTAAGATGATATTCATCATCCTAACATTTTCGCGTATTTACGTGCTGTTGGTATTTTTAACTGTATATAAATGTTTTAATGCATCTGCAATCTCATTCACTTTAGAGAACAACTTATTTTACTTATTTCGTGTATTTTATATCGTATTCATAACTTTTATCTGATTTCATTCCTACCCTTTAATGTGATTTTATTCATACCTTTTATCTGATTCTATATACAAACTTATTCCATTTACAAACTTACACAATTTTATCAGTTATAATGGTATGACAAATAAAGTGGTGCCTGTACTTTCTCTATTGAACTGTTTTGCCGTATTGTTTGGCGCAGCATGTCCTCTTTTGGACTTTGTGCCACTAAACCATACATTCAATTCAATTCAATTCTATAGAGAAAATCTAATTAAGATTTGATTTGGGTATTTCTTTTTATATGGGGGAAAGATGGGTTTAAATAATGTTTATCTCTTTTTTTTGACAGATGATTGAAACTCACGTTGGATTGATGGTAATAGAAGCCATTATCATGATTACAATCATGTCCCTCTGCGTTCGTCGCATCTCTTCATCTGCTGGTCAGATACCTTTACCTGCAAAAGAAACAGTTGTGGCTACTCGCGTCTCCAAGAGGAGAAGCTCGGTAGATTCATGCTCGCCTCCTGTTGCAAGAAAAGTGAAGAAGCGATCTGCAAGTGAGGAGGCATTAAATGCAGGTATTTACAAGCAGTACGACTTTCTCTTTGAGACTATCTTCAGCCAGTTATTTGAGTTCCAGAAGAAGTAGAAACATAATTAAAATTTTTCAATTCCTAATTCAGAAAAATGTGGCATAAGAGAGAAATTTCATTAAAATCTGAAAATTGTCTTTTGATGAAACAGTTTTTTTTTTTTTAAATTTTTTTTGTAAGTTAAGTATTAGGTATTACTACATTAATATTCTCTATAATAAATATGTTGAAATTAATTCTTATTCACTATGCCCCAATATCTTCACTATTAAGATTAATAAAGATTTTTAAAATTTTGAAGAATTTAAAGTTTTTATTTCTTTATTAATTTAAAGCAATCTGCTAAAAAAAAAAAAAATTGAAGAATTTTTTTCTTTTAAAAGCATTATATAGAGTAAAAATATACAACATAAATAAACTAGCTCTAAAAAAAAAAAAATTATGTATTGAATATTTCTATCTATTCATTACTTTATAGTTAATTTGTATTCATTTATATTTATTTGTATGATAATTTTAAAAGCATAAATTTGGATTTTAGAGTGAATAAAATGGACTAATCTGTATATTAACATAATGTTTTACAGAAAAGAACAATTTTCTAAAAGTTCATATGATAAATAAAACAATTGTAATTCCAAAGAGTGATAAGTTAACTTTACAAAATGTCCTCTTTTAACAAATTTTTCTGTACAACTAAATGCAGAACAATAAACCACCATATTTTACGATTTTTGACTTCAAAAATTCCCAAATCGATTCTCTTCTATTGAAATAAAAGGTAAAATAAATTCGTAAATTAAGCTTTAAATGGTTCCCTTGATTTACTCTCGAGTCACTTGGCTCTATTCTGAAGACAAAAATTATTTTGATGTGCATGCTTTATTTACGTTTCACCACTATGGTACAAGTAGGTATTGTAGTACATATTTTACTTCGGCTAGGTATTGAATGTTCTTTTGAATGCAAAATTATTTGCATCTAACATTTCTATTTACAAGCAAAATAGAGGTTTTAAATTTAAAAGACTTAGATCGAGTCATCAGAGGGTCTGTGTTTAAATTTGATTACCGTATATTCCGGCGTATAACGCGCACTTTTAATACAAAAAGTAACATTGGAATTTTCGGGTGCGCGGTATACGCCGAATATAAAAAATTATAGATTAACAAAATTTAAATATATAAAAATACTTTTATTTTAAAGAAATGACATACCTTTACCTATATACTTTATTGATTTTCGTTATTACGTAAATAGTTCATTATGTTCGTCTTCCGTTATTTCTTCAGGCACGTCGTTACAATCTGTTTCGTCTTCATCATCTGTGTTACCCTCATCCATAAATAAACAGTCATCTTCTGATCCGTCCAGATTATTTGAAATGTTGCATTTTTTGAATGATTTTCTAACCATCTCAGGCTTAATTTCATCCCATACTTTTAATATCCATTCGCACACTGTTTCCAAACTTGCATGACGCATATGTCCTCCTTTCGTAAAGGTTTTCTCGCCCTCCAACATCCAAGTGTTCCACTGTTTTTTTAAATTGGCTTTAAATGGTTTGCTTAAGCAGACGTCCAATGGCTGAACTAATGGTGTCAATCCGCCCGGAATAACTGCCATATCGGTGTTACATACTTTCAAAATTTTTTTTGTATTATCTGTAAGGTGGGACCAAAACATGTCCCACACTAAAAGGCTTTCTGGTTTTCTGTAGATACTAGACGAGATATTGCACATGTACAATCCAAATTTTCGTGCGCGTTATACGAAGAGTATATCTTAAAATTTAAAAAAAGTTATTGGAAATTACGGGTGCGCGTTATACGCCGGAATATACGGTAATAGAAAAAGCTTTTAATTAAAATTCTAATGAGTTATTGGAGTGCAAGTTATTATACATGCAAGTGCTCATCAATGTTTTATTTTATAAATTGTTTTTGTAAATGAACCATTTTTCTCTTTCCAGAATAGTGCTAATGATATAGATTTTTGTAGTAAAGTGATTTCAATTGTTCTTGTAAAGCAAATTACATAAAGTAAAAAGTTTCAAAATAGTTCTGAATAATGCTGTAGTTACCAGAAAACTCGAATATTAAGTGTTTGTAAAATTTTTGTGATGTGCCTTGAGATGTTGGATATAATGCATTTTATATATACATAGCGTGTAAAAAAATTAGTTTAATTAGTACTAGGGTCCATCAATTTGAGCTTACATCAGAGATAAATAAAATTATTAAAACTAAAATGAGTTTGCAATCAAAACATTTTGTGAACACAAAGTGTTCTAAAAATGACCAAGGATTTTTTAAAAAAGAAAGAAAAATAAAAGGTATACAAGGGTCCAATATACTATGTTTTGCTTAGGAAACCAGGTCATTTTTCACCAAAATTCAAAATTAATAGCAAGATTCATTGTAGATGGTGTTTCTGACAAGAAAAAATAATGTTTCTACTGCCTGTCTGACCATTTTAAATTAAATATTTAAATAATATATATATATAATTTTGACCTTAATGTTGCTGCAATATGGGGTTATTTCAAAAACATTGCTCTGTACTGCCAATCTGTTAATAAACTTAGTACCTAATTTTTTAAATTAGACGTGAATAAATTTTCTGGTTTCTGAAGCAGCAAACCATACTTAACTATCTCCCGATTTTCAATTAATTTTTCAAACTGATGGCTCTCTTTCAGACACCTGATTAACAAAGGAGTGTAATTAAGGCTTTTTTTAACACTAAATTTATAATTTAGTAGTTTGTTCTTATAAAATCAGTTATGAATAAACCATTCATTCAAATCAGTCATATTGGCTTTAATTATTTCATGCTGTCATTTTGAAAGTTGATCAAAAATATGGAGCCCTATTTATTCGGGTAAGGAATTTTAGTTTCCTTCAGTTTTTTATTTATAAGTTTGTTCTATAATTTCTAGAAATAAAGGTGTGCAAAATATGTCATTGAGTTCCAAAATAATTATTAATCATCAAATTATATAATTCCCAATGAATTAATCATGTTTTTTTTATTATAGGGGAATTATTGATTGTTGAACCTTTGCCAGTATTAATTGATCCTATACTAAAAGTAAGATTCTTTTCTATATTTAATGTGTGTATATTTAATTGATAAAATGTGGCACTCTCTTTTAGAAAATTACCTAAAAGTGCTCCTTTTACAAAAAAGAAATTAAAAGTTTTTGAGCACTGCTTATTCTACTCAGACCAGGTCCGTTTAAAATACTTTAGGTCTGGTTTATGGGTAAAGAAATGTCTGGAAGTGATGTTTTTGCTGTAGATTATATGTGACCAGGTCAGGTCTGTTAAAGATTGGTTAATAGCTTATTGTTCTTAATTAGGTTATAGGTAATAAAGGTTAGCTACAAAAATCAGATTTTTTTTTCATTATTTGAAATATTATTTTTTTTTGTTGGGAAAAATATTAATTTGTATTAAAATTTTAGGAATGTTTCTGTCGTTATATATATATATATATATATATATATATATAAACTTTACTGAATTTTCGGGCTGCTAACTCTTACAGATTTTCTGTTAATGTTTTATCAATGGATTTTCTTTTCCTTTGGATTTCTTGTTTTCTGGTAAAAGAAATATTAAAAATAAAGGGTGGCTTAATACCTTATTTCCCCCAGTTTTGAGGAATATAGTTCGAAAAATAAATTAATTTCCAGTTTGAAAAATAAATTAATTTATATTTTTAATAAATTCTATTCCAATGGAAATTAATTTTAAATAATAATAATTAATAATATAAATTAATTTCCATTTTATGTTAAAGGTTACAAAACTGTTCTGATTTGTAATACTGTTTGTTTCCGACTATGTTCCTGGCTTTTTTTTGGGGGGGGGGGGGATCGGACGAGGTTATAAACAAATTACCCTTTGATTTTGTTGCCCTGACTCCAAAAACATAATTTAAGTTTGGCATAGTTAGCTTATTTTTGCGTCCCGAAAACTTAAAATAAATTAATTCTAACTAATATTTTCTCAGAAAAGCAATTTCTGTTGTAAAAAAGAGCTTTATTATTTAAACAAAACTATATAAATTTCTTTCTATTTCCTTACATTTAATAATAATTCTCATAAAAAAAATTTTTTTTTTAGGCTAAAAAGAAAAATAGGAAACGTAGTAAAGCCATCCTAAGAAGCAACTCAAATCCAACAAGTAACAATTCAACTTCTACTAGTCATTCTATCCTGAGGCCCACTTCCCGATCTGATACTTATATACAAGCCAGTGATAAACCAAATCTTTTATCACATGAATCTAGTAGCAAATGTGAGAACTGTAATGACAATACTTGTACTGCAGCAAAAGCTCCAGATAAAGAAAGGAGACTGAATGGTGCTCCCTTTCAAAATCTCACCAATGGTTCTGTAATCAGACCCAGAGAGTCACAAACTGAGAGTAAATCTTTTAAAGCAAAAGAAAGATTCAGCTTTAAAAAATTTCTGAAATTTCAAAAAAGGGATTCTATCTAGTCTGTGAGTTTAGTTGCAATGTTGTATTTAATGGTGATGATGGTTGGTTTTTTTTTTCATTTCATTTATGCTATTTCCATTAGCAATTTTGTTAAATGATAATTTTGCGTTAAAAGAAATTTTTTTTTTTAATATATACATAGAATGGAAAATATTGTCTTTTTTTTTTTTTTTTTTAAATGAAACTAAATATTTTGATATATATTTATTTTTGGGACCAAGATGATAAGTTACTATGGTTTGAAACGAATTGAATCAAATAATATAAATATTTTAAAAAATTTTTTTTAATTTAATAACTGAACATGTGAAGTTTTATTTATTACTAGTCTTTAAATGTCTTTTTAAAGTGTTTGCATTTATTGATCTTTTAAAGTGAGTTTGTAAATATGGGACTTATTCTGAAATGATGCTGGAAATAAAAGAATTTAATAACTGAAGTGTTGGATTTCTTTTAAGTCAAAAATCTATTGAACACTTTAAACTGTTAATGCAATGATATAAAACATTTTCAGTATTTGATATAAATTTCTAAAATATATTCTCTTACGGATTGTCTATGTGAGATTTCTACAAAATAGAATAGAAATTGATGCACAATAAGTTGTGAAACAAAACATAGTGTGATACCTGTGCAAGGACAGAAGGGTAAGTTCTTTTTAACAATACAAATTTATAAGAGTTACAATTCTCACGCCATAGCGAATGAATCATTTTATGATTTGTTCAGAAAGGGTGCACATAGAATAATGTAAGGTAATAAAAGCCCTATGCCATTTGTGGAGCTTTAGACACTTCATGCTATTTTATGTGTACATTTTAAGTATTGATATATCCAAGGGCAGCAGTTGATCAAGCTGTGTTAAGTTAGGAATAGTTTTAATTTATAAGCATCGTACTTTTCTTACCTAAAATGAAAAACATGTTCGACCAAAGGTAGTTCGACCAGTTTCAATAAATATTAAAAAAAAAAATTTTTTTTCTGTTATTTTTAAGGGTTCTGAAGACACCACTATTATAATTTTATGTTTTTATGGTGGATTAAAGATTTAAGTTCTGTAAATAAAATAAAACAAGTGTCATAAAAAAAAATCCTACTAATCCTCTAAATGGTTTGTCCATTGTTTTGATTCAATGGTGCATATGTACACCATTTATTTATTTTTCCTGCAAAATATATTTTTTTTGTGTCTTAATAAGTATAATATCACATTTTATAAAATTTCTATGCTTCCCCTAAAATGGGTTAAAAATGCCCTATTTTCATGTGTTAAATTAGACTGTGGAGTTTTAGCATGGTCAATCCTTTGTTTGGTTGCTAAAAATGATGTTTAACCAAGAATGATATATGTTTGGGACCCATTGCACCATATCAAAATGATTGTCTCATTGAATTCTGTGCAAATCAAAACCAAGGTTGCATGCCCATTGGATTATGTGTTTATACAATAAGTGTTCACATTAAAAATTTCTAATTTAAGTGAAGCCCCAATTTGTAAACAATGGAGAAATATACTTAATACTAGCTAGTTAACAAATATGTGAAATATTTGTTAACGAGCTAGGGTTTGAGCATATACTAGGTCAGGGATGGCGAACCAATGGCACGCGTGCCATTGATGGCACGCGACACAATATTTTGGGCACTCCACCAATCACAAAGTTTACTATGAAGCATATTAACAATTGAATTTAAATTCCCAAAAAACAAAAAATGAACAATTATTTATAAAAAATTTAACAACTAATGCAAAGAAAGCAATTAATAACCATAAAAAGCAAGCTAACAAATAACTAGCAAAAATATTAACATATAATAACTAATACAAAACAAAAGAACAATTAAGCTATGCAAGTGAAAGCGAAAGAAAAACTGCACAGGATATAATATGACGCCTAAGCGAAGGCAAGGAGACTCGAAACAGTTGGTCTTGCCAAAGCAAAAGCATAGCCAACGCGCTAATTTTTTCATTCTTTCGTCCCTTGGTTGCCAAACTAAAGCATCTTCTTTGTACATTCGCTTTCCTGAGAAGGTATTTATAAATTAAGTACATTTAAACATGATAAAATTTGTAATACAAGTTCAAAGATAAACTTTTAAACTTTTCTTATTATGCATCATTTATTTGTATTTATAGGCACTTTTAAACTGTAATTAATTCCAAAATAACGAAGAACTACTTTTCAAAAGCGTAGTATTATATTTCCTATATTTCCCTGTAGTGAAATCTTGAGGTGAAACGAAGTATAGTGACGCATTATTTGGTTACGCAAAGCATAATAGTCAATTTCGTTGACACAACTGTATTTTGTATTTTAAAGTTAATTTGTGTTAGATTTGCGATTTTTAACTGTTATTTAACATGGCTAGTTCAGCAAGGGAAACAAAAGTGCAAATTAGTAAGCATATCAGACAATTTCAAACTTGGTGGACAGAAAAATATGGCATGATTAGTAAAGGCGACAAAGCAGTGTGTGTTTTATGTTCTGGAACAGTGGTATGTAGAACATCGTCTGTAAAACGGCATTTTGAAACAAATCACAAATTCGTTAGTCAAAAAAGCGAACCAGAGCAAAAGGAAATAATTGCAAGTGCAATGAAAGACAGAAATAAACAGTCCACTTCTATGATTAAATATGTTGGCAAAAATTGTCATACGAGTGCGGCAAGTTACTCGGCTGCAAATATCATTGCTCGGCATAGTAAACCTTTACAAGAGGGAGAGTTTTTGAAGGAAGCCTGGCTAGCATGCGCGCTCTCACTTTTTGATGATTTTGATAACAAAGATAAGATAATTCAGCGCATCAAAGATACCCCTCTATCTAGAAATATAATAAACGAAAGAATATTAAAATTGGCTGGAAATGTAACAGATCAACAAAAAATTGACATTAACTCCGCTCTTTTTATATCGCTATGTCTTGACGAAAGCACTGACATCACTAAATCTGCACATTTAGCTGTTATTGCACGATATTGTGTAGGAAACGTCATTAAGGAAGAATTAATTGCGATAACATCGTTGCTAACAACTACAAAGGGCACAGATATTTGTACGGCTGTTAAAAATTTACTTATTGAGAAAGAGATGGATTTGAAAATAATTGTTTCGGCAACAACTGATGGTGCTCCAAGTATAGTGGGCAAAAAAAATTGTGGGCTGTGCTCTGTCCATCCTAGGATTTTCCAACCTGAAGGTGGGGTAGAGGGTCATAACAATAGATATGATCCATCAATGTGTCAAAGGGGAAAATGTATTGTTATGAATAGATCTTTGAAGTAGGGACTCTTAAATTTTAACAAATGTCCATCGCCAAACATTTGGCGATGGGCATTTGTAAAATCTCTTCAGCAACCCCAAAAGATTGTACCACCTCGTGTTGTCAATATAGAATTTTTAGCAATCAAGTTGGAGATAGTTTTTCATAGTTCAAAATTTGAAAAAAGAATCCTTGAACATGAAAAGTACCTCTATTATTTTCATGCGGAATTGAAGAGCAAGACAGCTTGGTCTTGTATCAGAAAAGAAAACGGGTGTAGAGCAAGACTTTACACCCGAAATGATCAATACAAGGGCGTCCTTAATACACATATGCACCCCCCGGACACATCAAGGATAAAAAAATTTTCTTTTGTCAACGAGTTAAAAAAAAGAGTGAAAGAAAATCCAGTTCAACCTCTACAACAACTTTATATTGTTTGTTCTATATCAGGCCTGAAAGCGAGACAGAACTGTTGAATTGCAATATGTGATTATCAATTGTTAGATAATCGTTTTTCATTTATCATGAACATACCAATCTAATCAATATGTGGGAATTTTAACAAAATTTTTTAGAAGGTATTTTATGCTCGCAGTCAATGTTTATTTTTTTACGAAAGCGCACGTTTAGTAAAAAATACAAAATCTAAAAAAAGTTCTTTTATAAAATAATTGTTCAGTAGAAATTTTCAATTTAATGATATTCCAGATTTTAAGCTAAACAAGACTGTCGTGATTTTTCCCAACTCTTAGCATCTTGCTTTGATATTTATGAATTTTGTGAACGTTCAGATGACCACTATAATCTACCAAAGTAAACACGGATTTTAAATATAATTGATTTGGAATCAAAGAACAGAAAAATAAAGATTTTCAATTCAACGTCTTTTTATTTCAATTAATAATGAAAATTTCATCGTTTAATTAAAAATTTTACACGTTTAAATTTTTAAGATGATGAATTCAAGTTCATATATTTATTTATTATTTTCAACCAATCTAGCAACAAACTCACCACAGAAATTTTATCAAGGAATTTTTAAATGGCGAATTAGGAAATCGTTTAATAAATTACTATTTGTTTTCTTTTTATTTCTCTGTTTTTTTTCATTAAGATAATTAAAAAATAACTTTAAAATTACTTAAAGATTAAAAATCCTTACTAGATCAAAAATCTCAAACAAATATGATTGTTATAATGAAAAATTATTGACTAACTTATGCTATTTATGCTTTCAATACAACGTTCAAATATATTAATATATATATTGATATTAAGCTATTAGGAATTGTTCAGTACTCCATTATTTAAAATGCACTAGAAAGTTTTGAGACTTTACGACGATCCAAATAAAATAATTTTGAAATGAAAAATATTATATATATTTTTATTTTATATATATATATATATATATATATATATATATATATATATATATATATATATATATATATATATACAGTGAATTCGCGATAACTCGAATCTGATAGGACTGACGAAAAACTTCGACATATCGGAAGTTCGACTTACCGTTAGTTTCGGTTTTGGACTTTCAAAATATTGTCGGATTATTTAATTAATTCTTATTAATTACAAATCTTCTAAATGCTTACAATATTTAAGATCATTTCTTTGACAAGCCATTTACGATAAGACTGTTTGAAGCACTTTATGATACCCTGGTCCATCGGCTGCAACTTTGCTGTTGTGTTTGGCGGGAGAAACTGCAAGTTTACGGCTTTCAAATTAGGTAGATCACTATGCGCTGTGCATTTATCCATTAAGAGAATCACTTTTCTTTTTTTTCGCGAAGAATTTCCGATCCAATTTTCTTACATAGTCTTCAAATAAAACTGATGTCATCCAAAACTTTTTGTTAGATTTGCAATCCAAAGGATACGTTTTTACATTCTTGAAACATCGGGGATTTCGGTATTTACCGATAACAAGTAAGGGCAATTTCTCTGTCCTAGACGCATTTCGTTCAACTAGGACAGTCAAACGTTCCTTGCACATTTTGCCCCCCTGAGCAGTTTTCATCCTTAAACATCATAGTCTTATTTGGAAGACATTTAAAAAATAAACCCATTTCATCAATATTGAATACATCATTTTCACTGTATCCTTGAAGTAAATTTGGTAACGTTTCATTTAACCTCTGTTCACATACTTCAAGAGGGACAGCTTTAGCTTCTCCATGAAGAGTGCGAAAGACATTGTGTGTGTTTTGCAAAGAAAGGGGCAAGATATCAGCTCCAAGGTTTTTTTTTTTCTTGCTTTAAAAGATCCAAAAAAATCGAGTTAAAGGGAGTAAAATTCGAGTAATCGAGAATAATTAACATGAAATAGAAGATAAAACGGTCGGGACCTCATAAAAAAATCGAGTTATAGTAATATTCGAGTTATCGTACTTCGAGTTATAGCTAATTGACTGTATATATATATATATATATATATATATATATATATAGTTGAGCGTTTGCCATTTTTAAAAATAGTATGGCATATGTATACTGTTTAAAAAAAAATGACGCGATCTTCTTTATTTATTTTTTGATGGACTACGAGGCCTGAATTGCTTGAAACTTATTGAATTTTTAAAATCAGATCAATTTTTTTTAAATTCATTTTTATTGTATGAGATTTTTTTATTCATTTTTAGCGTACCGAGCGTAAAAGAACTTCTTGAAATACTCATATCTTACGCAGTTGCTTGCAATTTTTTTTAAAATTTTAAATATATAGTTATTAATTAATGTTGTTATTAATACTGTTATTAATAACAACATTAATTAATAACTATATTAATTACTGTATAGTTATTAATTACTGTTGTAATTAATTTTGAATTGCAACAAAAAGTTTGTTTAATTCCATAGAATATTTTTAAAGTTATAGCAAAAGACCAAAAAACAAAAAATTATCTTTTTTTTAATAAAAAGAAAACCTTCATAGCTCCATTAATATTTACGCTAGGTTTACGAAATGCTATGCAGTTACTAAAAACAACAACTTAAGTTATTGGTACAAGTTCCAAGCTTATTGCTTGATTTTCTGGCATAGGGTGTTAAAAAACTTGTTATAGGTTTCTAAAATCTCTGAAAGCTATAAATTTTATTGCTTAGTGCTAAATATCGAGTGAAATAAACAACTCTAAAGTTACAAAATAATCCTTTAGGAAATTCTTGCGAATAGTATGCATATATATATGCTCCCGTGCTTTGCTAGCCCGACGACCTGCGCTCGAAGTCGAGCACTTTACAGTAGAAGAGTTTAACGAGGACCGATACCGCGCACCCTCGGTCCTTACGCAAGCTGATCAAAATGGTCACCCACCCGCTTGCTGACAGCAGCAAGTGCTGTTTGACTTCAATTCTCTAGTAACGTCTTTACGATCAGTCCACTGCTGAAGTGTGTGTATATATATATATATATATATATATATATATATATATATATATATATATATATATATATTTATTTGCGTAACTGAAATTATAGAGGACAATTTCAATCTGTTCAAAAAGTTATAACTGCATTATGCGCTTTTTCGCCATTTCTTAAACTTCTTTTACGTTGAATAATTCCTACTAAACCATTCTTTTTTTTCTAATTTTTCTTCTTCTTTTTCTCGAAATTTTCATTTTGGACGCGAGTACTAACACTTGACTTCATGTCAAAAGCTACGAAAACTGAAACATTTTAATAAAACACTGATTTGATGCTGTTAAAAGTTGATATTTTTATCGAAACTTTTAAAAACATAAGTGGTTCAAAAGAAATTTAAAAATTTTCTAATTTTTAAAGGTATATGAAAGCTACATTTATAAATTTGTAACAAATAAAATTAAATCTTAACAAAATGTGCTTAAAAGAGTAACTAGAATTTTAAAAACAAAATCTTCTTTTTAAATTGATTTTCAGGAAGAAACAGAGCTAAAATGATTGAGGTAGATGTATAGGAGTTGTTAAACGAAGCGATAGTGTAATGAACCTCCAAATAATTAACAAAAAAATTACTGTTTTATTTGAAGTTCTTTAAAAACTATAGTTATGTTGATTTCGTAAAAATGTAAGACGAATTGCATGTTGTTTACATACTTTAGCGAAGATAAAACATAGTTAATAAGATTAATATTTTAAAAATATTAGTTCAATCAGCATAAAATTATTATGTTAAAAATGTTTATTCCAATCTCAATTGGAACAATAATTTACTAGACTTTTACTATTACTTAATTTTTTAAATTACTCGACTTTATACAATATGACTTTGTTTAAATTTGACAGTAAAATATTGTGTTTTAAAAACATTATCAGTGTACAGAATTGCATTGAAAAAATATATAATTGTAATTAATTAGTAAACATGATTGTGGTAGAATATTTCATTATAAAACAATATTGATGTAATTTTAATTTTCAGGAAAGATGAATTACCGCGTTAAAAAAGAGAGATTGTTTACTTTTTATATTTAGAATAAATATAAACATTTGAACAAGATTAATAATTAATCATATTAGAAATGTATGAAGAAAATTTTTAATTGTCAAAAAAATTTTTACATTGTAGTTCTAAATTTAAAAAAAAACACACACACACACACATATTTTTTATGTATAGATATTTTGACGGTGGTACTTGTTTTTATTCGGCATCGCCATTTTTTTTTGTGCATGTTCTTAGCTGCAACATTTTTGTAACTACAAATCATTGAAGACGACTATTTTACGCGTCATTCATAAGAAGGCGGACAACAGTTTCATCCATCTAGATTTGGCTTTATTTCGCTATTCTGGCGCACATGCTTAAAATTTTTATGCTAGGTAGAAACATTTGCTGATAGGAGTGTGAGCAGGTGTGTGAGGCAGGTGGGCCTCACACACCTGCAGATAATTATGGGGTTAAACTCAGGTAGGAACTTCCAAGTATGGACAGTGATGTAGCCAAAATTGTTCCATAAGTTTATTTCAAACATACGTCGGGCACTCGATTCTTGAATTCCACTGCCTCATTTACCAACAAGCCTCGTGTGCTAAGAGTGGTTTAACATCTCTTGATGATGTAATGACGGTAGTCACAAAAATAGTCAACCTCATTTCCTCGCAAGCTTTAAATAAGCGAAAGTTTGATGCTCTGCTGGATGAAGTCAACTCGGTGTATAATGGCTTACTGATATATTATAATGTTCGCTGGTTGAGCCGCGGGAACGTACTTCAAAGATTTGTTGATTGCTTGGAAGAAATCAGACTGTTTCTGCAAAATGAGAGGAAAATTGAACAATACCCACAGTTGTTGGATGTTATGTGGCTTTCAAAATTGATGTTTTTTACAGACATATCAATATTCTCAAGAGGTCAATATTATTTTACAGTTATGATCTTTTATTCATACTTAAATCCAAGTGAATAAAATTGAAAATTTATTTTATTTACATGTTTTACAACACAAATCTATTCACTTATTACATTCATTCAGTTTATCTACATTGTTAAAAAAATATACTCATAAATGCATTGTGTGTATTTACATATGTAGGAACCTTAGTTGAAGGGGCTTATACTGTGATAGTAATTTTCTAGCTACCTAAAATAAATAAAATGCATTTAGTACATTGAACTTACAAGTATTATTACAATCATTAAAGTGTGTGAATAAGCACAGAGAAACTATAAAAAAGTTGCTTTTTCAACTTGGATAATAAACCACCTTACCAGCAAAATAGAGAAGCCTTCATTTTGATTTCTTTAGAAAATATTGTCTGATTGTAAGAGCCATAAGTTGTAAATACATTTTAATGTATTCAACCATTCTGCTTCTAAGTTTAACTCTTTGGGGGGGGGGATATATTCTGTATAATCATAAATCTGTTTTGATGCAACTTTTATTTTCTTTTTATATAAAATAAACATTTAAAACATCTAGTCGAAAATATTGTTGTGATTCAGATAATATCTTAGTGAGATCTGGCAGAAAATCAAATCCAAGGTATGCAGTCAATTTTTTAAAAGTACTTTTTTAAGGTTCCTAAAAATACTTTTAAGAATTTTCCTTTATAAAATCCCTTTCCCCCATAGTTCATTCTGTAGTTAACATATTCGTTTTGATATCAACATGTTTTTTAAAATATAGCCTAATATGATAAGCAACTAATAAACTAGCACTGTTTTTTTAAAACCCCAAATAGACTAAATAGAGTTCTAGTGTTAATTGATGTTTATTTTTATGTTTGTTTAGTGTTAATTTATGTTTAAAACACTATCTATAAAAGTTTGAATTAAGAATAATATGACATGCAAATTTCAAATCAAGGAAAGCAAAATGTTTACCTGTTCATACTTTCCTCTAGTTTTCTCAAAGTAGTAACTGTATCATCAATCAATTGATCAAATATGGAATCAGCTATTTGGAATTTGACCGTCACTTCATCTTGATCGTAATTTATCCAGTCGGGTTCTTCATCTTTAATCTCACTAATTAAAATGGTATCCACAAAATCTCTCTTCTTGCGACCAAGTTTCAAAGTAGACCATGTAGGCCGCTTTCTTTGCCACACATTTGTTTGATCTTTTGGTAAAAGCTTAAAAGTTTTTTCTACTTCTTTCTGAAGTACAGGCAATATTTTATCTTTATCACATGGGAAAGGAGGCTTTGGAGTTAATCTTTTTGGCTTAAGCCAGGGTTGAGGCACTTCTTCTATTTCTCTAAAAAGATATTAAAATAATTGTGATGAAATTGCCCTAACTGCATAATACATAACATTGAGTTAACATTCAAAGTAATAAATAACTATGTTAATGATTATTGAAATCTGAAATTTGGCAAATGTCCACAATTTTTGTTAAAAGTCACTACTTCGCAAATGTCAAAATTTAGCATCCACTGATGGTAAATTTAGAGTTATATAATTATTTCACACTCGTGAACAAATTTTGTATATTGAATTTCAGGTTGCCAACATTCAGGAAAGTATGTGCTTTAAAACTGTGGGAAATAATAAATGGGATTTTTGCTTACAATGGAACATAAAAGAAAAATAAACATAGCTTATAACATGAATTATTTATAACAGTTTCATAGCACCATCATTAAAAAAAATTACTTCTTCACAAAACAAACGAATGTAATATTTATACATGTGATATTTAAGGGGAAATATTGATTTTAAGAATTATAAAGCATAAATGACTTTCTTATTTTTATTTCTAATACTTGAAAATGAATTTTTTGTGAGTGTTAATACATATCCAAGAGACCTTATGTAATAGTAGTTTTGTAAAAACCAAACTTCTTTACAAAATATTAGAAGTTTATGGATAAAACATAAGTAAAACATTTCAATTACATGCATTTAAAAATGTGTCTTAATTATTTTCCATCTACAACAATGTTTCAAAATTTTACCCCCAAATAATAATAAATATATAGTAATAAATATGAATAAATGTTACGTAAAAAGCGTTTTTAAATAAATACAGTGTCATAAAAAAAATTACTGACATGACCAATACAAATAAAAGTGTAAATTTTTTTTGTTGTCAACAAAATATACATTTTTAAATCTCAAAAATGTGAAATACATACTATTAATTAAGCATCTCAAGATTTTACGCTATGGTTATTTTATAAATGCAGTCAAATGTGGATAATTTGAATTCATTTCATTCAAAATTCTGAATCATACAGATTCTTTGCTCAATGCCTAGAGTTTTCAATAAAAATTTTAAATTTAGAAACCGTTGATAATTTTAAATTTGAATTTCATATAATTGAATCACTCACCTTTTGAAATACACTAGCCACTAAATTTAAGGAAAATTACAACCTTTTTTTCCCCTGTATAATTTGATAATGAATATAGAAAGAAATTCAAAAAAAACTATGATTTTCATTAGGAAAAAAAATGAATCATAAAAATGTTGGCAGAAAAAAATTGTGCATTACAGTTTTATGTAGAAAATCGCAGAAACGTTTAAATAAATGGGTTCTAGCCCTAAATGCAATATATCGGTACTGACTTCCCATGCTGCCAGTTAAGTTGTGGGGTCAGACACTGAAATAGAGTATTACTTGTTTCGGCTCAGGTAGTGACTATATCGGGGAACTCAGAAAGAATAGCAAATTGTTTGCAACGATAGTCCAAAATACATTCATTGTATTCAACTGTGGTGATCTGGTTGAACAATGATGCTGCACTAAGCCCCATATCTTTGAAAGAGAGAGGAGTGAGTGTAGAAAAGTGTTACTAGAGCTTGATGTTCGCTTTATTAGAGATTCAGTTAATTTTGATTTAATTTTAACTCTTTCATTGCAAATGACGAGCTAACTCTTCCAGGAATATTGGCCGTGCGTTTGAGACAAGATAACTCGTCCTCTACACTAAGTTTTTCAATATTATAGTAATGTTTCCAGCGACTTATTTAGTATAAGATTATTATTTTCATTTTATAATTTTTACACCTGTAAACACAAAGTGAAAATTGTTATTGATTGCAATTGATTATTATTTTTTAAAATTAAATAAACAAGTTTAAAAAAATTTGAGTTTTCAATCAATTTTAACGCAGAATATGAGACAAAGGCATGCTTTTGTCGAGATGAAAATTGTTAATGAATGAAGGTATGTGATCATATAGTTAGATCATGCACTCTAATTCATCATCATGTTATGAATTTTGTGGATTGAGACCATATTTGCTAGATGGGTTGGCCATGCAGATCTCCAGACCTAAATCTGATATAAAATATATGAGATCATCTTAGCAGAAAAGTTGCAGTTTGGAGTGCTTCATGGTTTTCAAGGGTTACTCCGTGAACAATGGACACAATTTATGAATATTTCAGATTTTTTTCTGATCCTTTCGATTTTAATAAAATCAAATGTACTTTATTATTAAGGATTTCTAAATAAACTGTTATGATGCATAACTTTAACAGCCTAAATCTTTAGAGCTTATTTCTTAGGTGAAAACTATAGAAAGTTCTTTACTTACTGATATAAATCCAGCAAAATTTCTTTAGAAGCGTCAAAAATCAAGTCTAAAAATGTGATTTGACAAGGGATTGTAAGCCCTAACTTTTCTATCACAGCATTAAAATTAGGATCCTTTATGTCTGTTAGTAGGCTTCCTTGCTTTTTAGCAGCTATAAACAGATCAGTTACGTGCTCCATGATGAAGTCAATATTTTTGGTAACATGGGCTACAGGATCATTCTGAGCAGCTGCTTTTTCACGTTTAAGGGCCAATTGTAAAGCAGCTTGAGCATTGAAGACAGCAGTGGGAGGAGTGTAAGGCGGTGGTGGCTTGTTTGGAATTTTGCGGTAGTAAAATGGATACTGTTGTATCATTAACTGTTGCTCTAATTGAGAGTGGTCAGCTTGTGGCATCATAAAAGTATCATCAAACCAATCTATTTCTTTCTTGAAAATGCTTATTTCTGTTTCTTCAGGAAGAACATTTTGCTTTTGGAAAATAGAATTTTCATTTTTCAGCGCATTAGACTTTGAAGGAGTTATTGAGTTAGATTTTACATCGGGATAATTTTCACTATTTTTCAATTTAACATTCTCATACCCTGATGATGTTTTATATTTTGCAGTAATTTTTAATATTGTTGATATAGAATCCTGAAGACACATGTCTAACAAATGAGCTGATATTTCTTCCACATTTTTTTCTGATACTGGCCCTTGGTCAGTATCTCCTTTAACATAACTACTCCTTTCTGAGCTTGTTATTCTGAACTGTTGTTTTGTATCTTTTTTAAGAATACCATCCTTGTGAAATAGACTCAAAACAGCTTTGATACTATCATCAAAAATGTTGCAATACAGGTAGTTAACAATGTTCGTTACAAACATTTCTGATTGGGACGTTTCCTCCAAGTTTTGCTGATTAAAATCAAACGTTGCGATAGCGGAGTCGTTATTGACATCTTTTAACAGTATACTGTCCGATTGATTTTCTGACAACAATGCAACTTTAACATCACTTGTCTTAGATGGACTTTTGCTGCAACCTTCACTACCCTCGCATTCACTGCTCTTGACTTCAACGTTCTCTTTAACAGATTCAGTTACGGATACGGAAGAAATTTCTGACTGATATTCGATTTCTGATTCTTCGTCTTCCACGCGAGGAGTGGCATCGCTATTGCTACTCTTTTCAGAAAATTCTTGTGGCTCTTCTTCGGTTTTTTCAGAAAATTTCGCAGTGCTGACTTCGTCACCAGATGAAGACTGATCTTTTTGAGATTTAGATGAAGTTTTTTCTGTCCCTTTACTATCAGGCTCATTGTCTGACTTTGAGTAGCTAGAATCAGAAACAAATGAATCTGAGGGATAAGATGATTTTGATTCAGTTTCACTTGCTGAAGCATCTTTTTCTGGGATGGATTCATCTGTTATGACTGAAATTGCAGAGCTGTCATGTGATTCAATTTCATCTTGTTTTTCAGTAATTGAATGTGATTTCTGAAACAATTCATTGCTTGAACTAGAAGGGTCTTTACTATCAAGTGTTATCTTATTATTGTTATTTTCTGCATCTGTTAATATTTCTTCTGAATTGACTGAAGAATTATCTGCAGTTAGCTTTAGTTGTTCAGTTTTATCATTCAATATCGATTTCATACTGATATCATCATAGGTTTCAGTGGCTTTAGTTTTTTCATTTGAACTTAATTTATTGCTGGTATCTTTTTCTAAAATAAAAAAAAATCACTTTTACTAAAGCAATAGAGCAAATATAGCAATAAAACATAAATAATCAATGTACACAAGATATTCTTAGGTTGGCAAATATGTTTTAATTCATTTTTCTGTGTTTTTAAATTAAAAATATTAATTTTTAAAGTTCTCTAAATACATATTTAAACTATTTTTCCAAAGACAGTGGTTTGATTTGTATGTCTATAAAATCGAACCACTTCCAAGGGGGAGGGGAGGGAGAAAGGTTTGTGTCTATAAAATTAGATACAGAGAAAAAACGATTATGTGGTGGCGATCCAATACCTATTTTTATGAAAAATAGACACAAACCGTTCTTCCCACACATAATATCATTTTTTGAAATAATTAATATAAACATGCTAAGTTTATTTCACTCATGATATCAAGTTTTACTATAGATTAGATAATAAACAAACAAAATAAAAAGTATTTTTACAATTTATTTATCTTAATTTTAATAAATTTTTCATGCAGCAGGGAAGAGCAAACTGTGGTTTTTCATCATAAAGAGGGTAATTTATATAGGAAAAGTACAACCTACAACAGAAACTTTTAAAAAATCATTTTGAAAAGATAATTTTCTGAAAAATTCATTATAACTTCTACAACTACTTCGTTATAAAGGATAATATTTTGAATGCTATTAACCTTCTTGAGCACAAATTTTTCATTTGAGTTAAAAAATCTTTAGATATGCCATAAATTCATTTAGTATCTCAGGATTTTTGTGTAAAAATTTATTATTACTAGAAATTTTTGTTATGTATAGTCAAAAATTGATGCCATCCTGTCCAAGTGAGGATATATACTTTTGTGGTATTCTTATCAATATATTTTTAATCATTTAAAAACTGCATATTCAAACTTCATTTATAAGGTATATGAAGATATTAAATAATATCAACCATTCTAATAATGTAATATACCCTGCAAAATTAATCAATAAAATATTAAATTTTCACTTCTTTCTTGACTCGTCTATCAATTCACAAAGAGATCATATACAACAACAATACGATAACAACATCTTGAATGACCTGCCACCTGTTGTGATTTTGAAGAAGTGTTTGGAGTCTCCAAAGGATGATTATATACAAATTACAGTTTAAATGAGAATCTGAATAACATTATGATCATAGGTTAGTATCCCCTTGCCATCGGGCTAACTGTGGGAATTATTCCTCTCCATGTAACGTATATGTGGGTTAGTTCCAATGAAAAGTCCTCCACGAAGAATAGTTTGTCCCAATGCTTGATATAGGAGCTTCCTTGTCTTTTGGGTTGGGTTCAAAATTACAAGGCTGCAGAGTTGAATAATGGAGGTTATAAACACAGAATTTAGTCAGCTGTTCAACGCCGGTTATAAAATATTAAGAAAAGCATTATGAAGCAAAAATATATATGCTCTCATATGAGGCCTATATGCACGAGAGGTATACATTCCTATTAAAAAGTTAGTGGAGGAAGAAATTTAATGTAGAGGTACTTTATTGTTGGGAGACTCTACTGTATATTAAATTTAATGTCAACATATAATCATCATCTGATGCTTGTACTTGTTATTTGCATTTTTTTTCATTTGTGCATATTTAGACAGACAGACAAATAAATAAAAACAAAGGATTACCATTTTTATATGAAAAGCTAATACTAGAATCTTTTGATTCTGGACTGCTCAAGGTGTCAGCAATTTTCTTTGACTGAAAGCAATAAATAAAGACTTCAATAATTCATAATAATTTTGTAAGAAAAGGTGGCATTTCAAGAAAACAATAAAGACATTACAATAAGCAGAGCATACCTTAAAGTGACACAAGTAAAATTGTGATTTCTCATTTTAAATAAAGTAACCTTTTGCCAAATAGTGTCAAAATAAAAATGATCAAAGTTGCAGGCGATGAAAGCAATTTAGAATTTTTTTGTAAACAAAATTAGTAGCACTTAGTGCAATAATATTCTTAATTACTGAAAACACTAATTTTGTTTATCCCCTAATAGTTCTGCATGCAGAAATTAACTTTTAAACTTGACTTTCTTCCCCACATATTAAAATCAGTTCTTTTCCATAATTTTTTCTTCTTCTTTTTTTCAAACTAAAACAAATATTTTTCAGACTTCTTCATTTGCAAAACCACCAGAGTGTCACAACTAAGCACTAAAAAGTTTAAAATTGATAAATCACGTGTATTTATCATTAATTAAAAGTTATATTTAATAAAATTTAAATTTATTCTACAAGTGGTGTTAGTTCTTTTTATTCTACTCCTTTTAAACTTTGCCTTTAAATTCTCCAAATGGATCTATTTTGGACTATTCACATGAAAGAAAGAAAGGATCATTTCCATTCGTATCTTGAATATATACTAAATTTATCACACAATCGGAATCCGAACCAGCTATTTCCTGTACAAAGTAACATTTTTAATATTCAGTCATGCAATAAAATTTAAACTTATGCTTTTGATAAACTCATTTGTTAAGAATATCAAATATTATTTTTAAACAAGGCAGTGCCTATCATTTTTAGTATATAATATTCATTTAGTATATAATATAATGTAGTATATAATATAAAAAGATACAGCTAACAAAACAAAATTTAAATACAGACAAAGATTGAATTTGTATAATAACCTCAAAAGCTCTTGTATCTGAAGGCACAGATGCTCGTTTTCTCAACCTGTGAGAATCTATGGCAGTATCTGAGCGAGGCCATTTAATTTGAGGTTTGACACTTGAAACATCATTGCTGTGAGACGAGACAGACTCTACTTGACTTTCCAGCTCCTTTTTTGTTTTTTCTATATACTGGTTGTATGCCTAAAAAACAAAGGAATATTATTGAAAACTAAAATACAACTACATTGAAAATGCATTGATCTATACTAAATTACAAATTATTTTGAGAACATTTCATGTCACTGTATAAAAACATAGTACAAAAACTAAAAAGTTGAAAATTTAAAAATTTTATATTTATATATTTTCAACAATATATAAAACTATAAAAATAAATAAAACAAACCATTTGTATGAAAACATATATTATAAGCCTTATAATTTTAATTGATTAATTTCATAATAAACTAACAATTAGAAATTTTTTTTTTAAAAATAAACACAGAGAACTTGAATAGGAAAATATTTGCAATAAGAATTAGCTTATCTTATAAAAAGTACAAATAAAAAAAGTTAATTATAAAACTTGACTTAATCAATTTCCATGTATAACTATTCTTTAAACCAATAACAAACCTTTAGTTGATGAGAGACATTCAGCATTATATCATATTTTATACATGCTGAATATTATAATTGACCGAGATACAACGAGAGCAATGGGCTACCACAGCCTGAGCACCAATACAATGGGTTTCTGTATAAGAAATGTCAGAATTTTCAAAAGGATTGAAATCATTATACCCACATCACACCTATGAAGGAGGAAAAAATCACTGCCCACATTTCAACAATTTCATAATTGAAAAGTAATTGCTATGCAAAAATACCTGAATAAAATCCAGAAGACTAAATTTAAAAAGACAAAAACTTCTTTTAAATAATAATACTGTCACTCTTATATTTGTTTACATTTTCAGAAGAATGTGAATTTTTCTTAACACATTTAATTGTATTTTTACGAAACTATAGCAAGGTAAATGCTGTTCAATGATTCGCTAGCTGCTACACTTTTAACTCGGTTTAAACATAGAAAATCCAGTTTTAAAAGGAAAAATGTTATAAGTAGCAATTGGTTTTGAATATTATATCCATAAAATTTTCTGATCTAGAAGAAACATTGAACAATACAAAATAGATAACACCTAACTGAAATATAAACAAGAAAATTCATGAATACAATAAATGCCAAATCATCTGAAACTAATATTAAAAAAAAAATTGAAAGTTTCAATTATGTAATACTTCAAGTTGTTTTTGAAGAGAAAGCTCTTTTTCTTTCAATTGCTCTCTGTACTTCTTCTTATGTTCCCGCTTCAACTTCTCAGCTTCAGCTCTACGCCTCCTCAATTGCTCAGTTAAAGCATGAATACGACCTTCAATGTCACTTTGATCAGAAGCAGTTTCTATAAAACAAAAGCAATAAAATACATTTTAAAACATTAGATTAGCTAACATAAATTTTTCAATAATAATCTTTGCTTAGTTTCCTGTCCCCTTTCTCTCTTGTATAAAAAAAGGGAATTGAAAACTAAGTCCACTTCCAAAATTAAATATTGCTCAATTGAATTGATAGTGCAGCTAACTTTTTGAGGGAAAATTCTTAATCTTTAAAACAGCCGACAAAGCAAACTCTTTACATGTAAGAAGCAGGAGGTATAAAAATTACCTGAATGTGATATAGTGTATGAATCATCTGATCCACTAGAATCGTGTCTTTTCATACTGCGAGGAATGAGAGGAGACCTAATGCTGAAGCCTTTATCTTTCTTATTATTTAATGTCTGTGAAGTGTGCTTAGTTTCAGAAGAAGTAGGAAGAGGTGAGGATGCTTTTGGACTTGCTAGAGATCCAAATGATTCAGAATATATTTCTGAGTTAGATGAGGCTTTGGAGACTGGTGACCTAAACAAGAAATGAATAAGCAACAGTCATGAGCTGGGTTAACAACTACAAAGAGCTTTTTTTTTTTTTGCTATTCAAACAAACATTAATTTGATTTTTGATTAAATCATCATAAGGATTGAAGGCTAAAATAGAATGAAAAATTTGAAAAATCCTTTTATACTTTTTTTTTTACTTAATATTACTCTATTTAATCTTTACCCAGTAGTTGCCTAAATACGAACAAAAATATGACTAAAATTTTATTAAATGATGTAATTGTCATATACCATGATCAATTTAGTCATGTTGGTGGCAAATATGATCCTTTTTATAAAAACATTAGTGTTCTAGCACTAAATTTTTACATCAAAAAATAGTATATGTGCAGAAAATTAAATACTTTTAATTACTAGAAATCATTAAAAAAAACGTTTTTGTTATAAAAAAAAAACATACTTTTTCTAAAAAATTTTCAGTTTAACTAATAATTGATTTAGAAAAAATATATATATACATACATATATTGAGAAAAGTGATTATTCAAATTCGAAATTCTCACATCGTAATATCGTATAAAAAATTGAGTTTTCTAAAATCATGCAGAATTTCGTAGTAATAACTGCTGAAAAGGCGATTGAGAAACAAAATATATTTACAATGGAATCTGTTCAAATTGAGCGCATTAAAAAGACATGACTCAAATTTGCAATTAATTTTTTTTTATTTTGTGTTGAGAAGAAGCTGCTGCAGGTTGCCAACCCAATTTCTGCTTAAAAAAAACATAGCTAGGAGAACAGAAAAGTCTCCTAATAGTCTCTTTTTCCTGAAAATAGTTGCTTTTTTAGCCTTGAGAAGCAAAAAAATTTGTCAAATTTGTCTCAGGTCAATAATAGTTGCAAATAGTCGCAACCCTGATTTTGTAAAACCTATTTTTATAGTTTAAATTTTAAAAAAAAAGTTTTTTTTTCACATACTACTCTACAAAAAATTAACATTTTACTATTATTTTAAATCTTACATTCTAACTTCATTTCTAAACTTTCAAAAGGAAATGCTAGCTCAAATTTTAATATTATATTGAAATTTTTTTCTTTTCTTTTTTGTTCTCCCTTTAAAACTCTAGTAACCTAAACATTACAAAATCATGTATAGCCATTCTAATAACCACTAAAGCTAAATAAAATTCGTCTTTATATGATTAAACATGTGTTAGTTTATATTATGTTCAAACAAAATCCTGTTTAAACTTCTTATTTTTGAAGAAAGTAAATGCTTAACAAAAAAATTAAGATAATTGGTAAATTTTAAAAGCTGCACTGGAAATTTTTTTGTTTAAACAAAATTATCAATTATTATGATAACAAAATTATTAATTGTTTTCAGAAATGAAGGTGTGACAACTCTTTCAAAAATTGAAAGTAAATAGTTATGCTTTAATTTTAAGGTAATTTATGGAGCATATGTACCTAAGTATTTTTAGTCACCTACAACTACCAATTTAGATTTCCAATGTGTTTTTAGTATATGCTTATCCCATTTGCACTTGCGCACGATTAAAAGTATTCAAAATATAGCAGCTTGAAATTGTGGAGACTCAAGGTCTGTTCAAGTGCAGCAAACAGGCAGGCATGATATAAACATGTTCCTTTATAAAATCATAATAAAGAACTATATGTACTCACTTAAAATTGGGTGACGTATTACTTGATGAAATTTCTTCAATGGGGGAACTCTCAACTGTTTCAATGACACTTTTTACCAAAGATGCTTCACTTTCGATTTGCTCCTCTTCTTGAATTGAACTATAAAAATGTTTAATTAAATAATCGGTGTTAATAAAACTGTTAATTGCTTTTTATTTTTAGAAAGATTGAAAGATATTTAGAAGATTACCACCTTTACTAAGGATTTTTCTTTATTCAATCTTATATTTTTTTTGACAAATAAAGATTTCACTTACAGAATACTACTTTCTTTACTATTATTTCTTTTATGCAAACTCATTTTAGAAAGCAAAATTTCAAGAACATTATTTGATAATGTTCCGTAAAGTCAGAAATGGAAAATAAACATCTGATGCAATAAAATAATCAGAAAATTGAATTTTTCAGCAGTTTTAAAAAGAATAATATCCATAAATGTATTCCTGAATATTTTTGAATTATTCTAAATATGTATCACTGAATAACATGTTATAAATTATTTTAAGATGTGTCCCTAAATAACATACTTTAAATTATTTTTAACATGTATCCCGGATTAATATGTTTTGAATTATTTTTAATATTAATCCTTGAATAACATGTTTTAAATTATTTTAAGTACAACTTAATAACAAACTTAGTAACTTAATAACAAATTTTGAATTATTTTTATCACGAATTCCTGATTAATATGTTTTGAATTAATTCTAACATGTATCCTTGAAAAACACGTTTTACATTATATCCCTAAAGAACACATTTTAAATTATTTTTAACATGTATACCCAAATAACAAAGTTTTAAATATTTTTAGCGTGTAAAGAAGATATTTTAGACATTTTTAGAATAGCAAGTTTTAAATTATTTTTTAAATATATCTCTGAATAACATGTTTTAAATTATTTTTAACATGTATCCTTGAATAATATGCTTTGAATTATTTTCAACATGTATCCCTGAATAATATGTTTCGAATTATTTTTAATATGTATCCCTGAATAATATGTTTTGAATTATTTTTAACATATATCCCTGATAATACTTTAAATTATTTTCAAAGAAGACTTGTAATCTAGTACTTCATGACTTTTAAGAGTACCTGTGAGAAGCAGCACTGGAATTAATACTGTCCTTTGCAGTTACTTTTTCCTCAACGCTGCTTTCGGAAGCACCAGAAGAATTTGCTGCAGTTAGATTTTCCTCAGGTACAGAGTCACTTTGGTCATTTGTTATGACTTCAGAAATCGCTTTTTCTGATGAGACACTCCCACTTAAACTGCTTTGAATGCCATATATCTTTTCAACCTCTTTATCCATGGATGATTTGTCTTTAACTGAAATTTAAAATTACAATAATAGGTTGGTTTTATAAGAAAAAAACAACACATTTTTAAAAAATATTATTAACAAAAGGCAATTAAAAAAAAAGATTTCTACCAGAAAGAACAATAATGCTCGAAATGCAGCTTTACAAAATGCAATCCATTTTAACAGTTTATTGTTTATGTTTAGTATAATCTGAAAGTTAAAATAAAATTATATCTTTTGGTATGTTGAGGGTTAAAATGCATAAAATTATCTGAAATTAATAAGTCAATGCATTTTAAGTAAGCAGTATTTTTAAATGAGTAAAATGTGATTTAAAAATCTTAGTGGGACAGCAAAATTTGAACCCAAAGTTTAGTCAAGAAAAGCCATTAGAGCAATGCTTATGCACTTCTAAAATGAAGCAATCTGCTTTCTCCTTGCTTTTACAAAATTTGAAATAGTTGGTTAAAAAGTATGTTTTTTAAGAGATAAAAACAGTTACATTTTTAGTGGATAATATTATTGTCAAAAATAAGTGGAATGGGTTTCATCCTATCACCCTTAAAAGGCTTAAAATTTAAAAAAGAAATTCTGTTTTACAGATTTAGAATAAACTAGGTAAGAAATGACAGATTCATAACTAACTAACTATAATCAAATTCATATTATTTGTACTTGGTGGGTCATCTTACCAAAATAATTAGAAAAAATATTTGATATTTCAGAAAGAAAAAGAATGATCAAATTACAATATATTCAACAAGGGTATAAAAACAATGCATATACATCAGGAATCTAACTTACCTTCAACTGCTGTTGATGATGAGGAAGATACATAGTACTTAGTTTTCTTTTTATTACTGTCCACCATTTCAGCAGCTTTTAGTTCAAACTCTCTGACTTCCATTTCTGCACTGTCAAGCTTAGTCTGCCACTGTAATAGCTTCTCTGCATTTTTCCTTCTTTGGAATAAGCGCTGCTCTCTTTTGGCTAAATGCCTTTAAATATTAATCACAAATTAGGTAGAAATTACGATTAATTATAACTTAACAATTAAAAACATTTTATCCAATTACAACTCAAAACTATCATTCTTCATATTTTTCATAGCTTTAAATAATTGCTCAAAGATGCAGAAGACATTTTTGTACAAGTAGTTTTGTTCAATAATGAAAAAAATGATTTTCTCATTGGAGTTTAATCATACTTAAAACATTTATATCTTACTCAATTTGCTTGGTACTGTACTGAATCCAATTGCACTGAAGAGACAGTTTTTAGAAAACAACATTTATTTGAAACATCAACCACACATCAACAAAGCAAACATAAATACAAAATACAAAAAAACTAATTTTTACAAAAAATTGCCACAATTTTTAAAATTTTTTCTTAATCTCATTGCTCTGTTTTTCTATTCAAGTTTGTTAGTTGAATATTTTTAGAACTCCATACATTTTTTTCCCGACTGTGCATCATGTTATCCAAGGTAGAGGGCAGTATTTGTAGAGGTTGTTTCAACTTCCGGTCGAAGATTCAGGTTGAAGAATTTCTGCTAGCATAAACTAAATTGCGTAATTCACATTTCCACGCTTTTTAACAAAATTTTTTGCAAACACGAAAATTAAATTCCAATATATACAAACAAACCAGTTATACAAACAGTATTCCAGTATATACAAACAGTATTCCAAATATATACAAACAAATCCCGAATGCCAAAAAAATAAAGAAATAGTCACGTCAATGCTATGACGTCAGAATAGGACCTCAAGACTTCTGGTAGGGTTTGTTTTTTAGGATAGATGGTGAATAGCTTACTGTTTTTCTATTAATGCTTGTGCTAGTTGGATATATTTAGGACTGTATAGTACAAAGGTAATATTACAGTTCAAAAAGATCTGGTCATGGTAATTATTATATATAAATTTATTATCATAAATTTTTGATAAAGGTTCGTAAAATACCTTTTTTTGGCTACTTTTAAGAAATCAACATAAATCAATTAACTTAATGAGTTTGTCACAAACTACTTAATAAGTCTCTGGCCTAACACATAAATGGCACCACTGCAAACAGAACCATATGACTTCTGGATCGCAGCAACTTTCAAACAGTAATAGTCATAACTACATAACATTCTGATTATTAGTATAGAGGTTACAAGTGATTTCAGTGACCCTAATTTTGTATTTTTTAAAACAATGGATAAAAATAGAATTTCACCTATTGATTAAGCATTATAAAGATTCTGCCCTTGGGAAATTAACTGTTGACCAGCAATGGTTAAATTGAATGAATTACGCTATTAATTACTTCCCCACCCACCATACTCTACAGATTTGGACCCCCTAGACACTACTGGCTTTTTGCAAACCTCAAAAAGATGCTTCAGGAAAAAGAATTTTGCTTAAGTAAAGAAGTTATTGCTAAAACTGAGGTCTATTTTGAGAGCTAAGATGATTCGTTCCACAAAAAAGGCATCAAAAAGTTAGAGGGTTGTTGGAATGAATGCATCACTCTCATTTGTTGTTTTTCTTAAACCAAAGACTTATTGAGTAATGTTTTAAGTATCAAAAACAGAAAAAGAAACATATTTTTTAAAATTATAAAATTTGTTTTAAATTGTATTAAAATGTAGTAAAATAGAAAAAATTTTTTAATAATAAAAACAAAATAAGCAATTACGTATTGAATCAAAAATAATAAAAGGGGGATATTAGGTAGTTTGGGAAAGCATTATCTTAACTAACCTCTTACTGGCTTCAATCTTCTTCAGACCCTGAGCTGCTTGCTCAATTGAATGATTTGATACATGCGAGTGTAAACTGCTTGGCTTAGAATCAGGTTGAGAGAGAATGGGTGCTGCCTTTACAGAATTATTTTGAGAAGAAGTTGCAGATTTAGATTGCGCAGAGACCTCACTTTCAATAACAGTGCCTAAAAGTTTAAGTTTTAATTAACAATAATGCAATGATACTAATATATAAATATTTCTTTTTATACTTTATCTAATAAAATTGTTAATATTTGAAAAAAAAAAAACGTTTTTAAAGGGTTCAGACTTTTCTTCATAGATTTAATCCCACTTTTGCAAATCAAGTAAATCAACATAAGTTAAAATAAAATCAAGTCAGTAACAACTAATTTTTTTAAAATTATTATTATTTGGTGGTATTAGACTCTTTTGCATAAATAAAATTCAGTTTGACAAATCAAGTGAAAAATAAATGAAACATAAAATGTCTTAATCCTTTACCACATATGTATATTTCAAAATAAAGTCAGAACACGTTTAATAGCTTTTATTTGAATAAAACAACAGTTACATTCTAAATATTTTGTTTTGGTAAAATAATTAAAAACAAATGAAAACAACATCGGTGCCTTTTTGATCGATTACTTAATTTAAAGACGAAAATACATTAATGCTGAAAAAAGAATGCATAAGAAAAGCATGATTAGTTTTGGCATCATTTCTAAAAATGCTTTTAAAAAAAATTACCATATGATGTTTCCACACCAATTTTTACAGTTACGCTACAATATTTGCTACCTTTTACTAATGTGCATTTTGCAACATTGCAATTTGAAAAATTTTGTGATTCAGTGATTCATATCAACAATGCTATCTGTAAGCATTAACTCAAACAATAAACTCACCTAATCATTATACCTCCTCTTTCAAAGAAGTAAGCACTGTAAACAACCATTTGAAATATTAACTCTTGAAAAACATAATCTGAAACTCGATTGTGGTGAAAGCTTTTCTTGTTCTTGCGTAGGATGGGAGGTCAGTCAGCTGGGGTCACAACCCAGGGCTCTATTAGAGTAATTGTGGTAGGGACGCAGAACTCAATATAATTTTGAGGTAAGTGCAATAAGATTGTCAATCTCCTGTTTGTGTCTCTAACAACAGGGCATCATTATGATAGATGTTCTTCATAGAATTTAAGCAAAAGAGCTATGGTGGTATTGTGTAGTTATTTAATTTAGGGATTTTAAAGCAAGAAAAAGGTACATAATGACTTTTTTTAATGCTGAACTAGTGACATTTTAATTTTTTCTTTTGCATCATTTATTGATAATATTTTTACTTTCATGTTTAAACACTAAGAGACAGTACAAACATTTTAATTCTTAAGTGCACAACAATTTATTAAGGATAAACACATGTAAAACTGTTATGATTAATTAATTTTCAATTTTCCATTCAGTAAAGACTCTAAATCTAATTGATTAATCACATGGAGTAGATTAGAAAAAAATGGCATTATTCATTTAAGAAGCTAATTAAGCCAGACTTTTCAACTTAAAGTATTGAGTTTATTAATCTGTGTATTGTATCACCTAACGGCACTAAATGAAGCCACAAATTTATTGAGTGGCAATTATGATAATAATAATAATAAAAAAACAACTCTCATTTTAGCAATTTCAAAACATGAACAAAAATCTTCCTAGATCTGTGTTAGGCTAGAAACATTTATTTCATATCATAATTGTATAAGGGAAAAAAGTTATGAGTTTGACAGCCATTGCATAAGAGATAGTTTTCTTCCCTAAATTCCAATATGCACAATGTAATTTCCTTCTTAACAAAACAAATACACACTTAGAAGAAAAATACCAGTTAACATTTATTTCAAAAACATTGAGCTAGATAATAAATAAAATATAAAATATAGTAACTTTAGGTTATTTTATTACTATGTTAAAACAGCTATCTCTGTTACACATTAGCATACTAAACACTATTCAAGGATAAAGATTATGAAACGTAAAATACACATTATTTTGTAACAAATATGCTAATATTCTTTTCAAAAAGACATGATAAGTTTTTAAACATTTTTCGAAAATATTAAAAATCATAATTTTTCTTAAAATGTAATTAAAGTTCTGTACGCAACTTAAATATAAAAGCAAATAAAGTTAAACATTTTCCTGAAGTTTATAGATTTTATCAGCAATTATAAAATTAAACTATCATTGATTTTAAGAACTGGAAAAAAAAATTCTTTTACGTACCTTGAGAAGATATGCTAGTAGCACTTTTAGAAATATCAGGAACTTCTAAGATTTCTTCAACTTCAGTCTGAATAAAAAACATAAAGCTGAGAAAGAGTTGTTTTCTACAACATTTTATTTAAAAATGTCAAATTATAGCCTTTCACTAACCAACTGGAACCATTAGAGCTCAATCACAATGAATTTCAAAATATTATATTTACATAAGCTGTGAGAATTAAACTGGTTCTTAAAATTTCTTGTCAGTACATAGGAAACTTAAAACAAGAGAAATTCTGACACAGAAATTTAAGAAAAGTCTTGCTTTTTAAAAATATATTATAATTTTTTTCCGCTGATACAGTGAATAAAATTTATGGTTTTCATAATTTAAAAAAAAGGGCTAACTTACAATAATTATTTAATCTGTGGGGATATAATTATTGACTATGTCAACCTTCATCTATCAAAAGGTACCTCGAGATAGAATCTAATTAACACGTCTTATATACTAGTGAATTAGTATTTAATATTTGTTGTGGTAGTTAAGCCACATTATTCCTCTTCCAGAATTTTATCTGTGATAGAATTCAATGAAAGAATACCACTAGTTATTTAATGCTGTTTCTTTTTGGCTCATCATACCTTTATTTTTTTATTTATCTCCTTTGTTATTGGCAGAGAGAATTGTATTAACTTCCCCAGATTTTGATTGAGCTCTACTTGTGAGCAAATCAACTGTTCAATGAGATTCATTCATCCATCAATATTAGCTTGTGGATGATCAAGGTTAGCTTGTGGATATATCAAGGTGGGCGATAATAGCGCATTTAAATCAAGGAAGGAGTTACTTTGAAAGTTGGTGCATTCATATTAGGTCCCGGTCACCAATGTGGGGGAATAATTATCCACTATGTCATTGTTTCTCAACGGGGGCGATACCGTTGGGAGTATACTGAGGGGCGGTGAACTTGTTTTGGGCAGTAGGGGGGCGTTGGGTATGTTTTGGGTGGTAGGGGGGCGATGAGCATGTTTTGTCATTCAAATTTAATTTTGAAGCTTACAAATAAAATTATTAAATTAAATTAACTTAATAAATAAAATTAATCTAAAATTAACGTTAAAGAAAAAACTAATATAATAAATTAAGATTATCCGATACTCCTTTTGTATCACCAATAAAACGAACTTATACGACACCTATTCTCCGATCCGAACCAACACAGCGTAGCGCATGAGTTAGTAGTTTTTGCCTCTGATTTATTCAAGCCACTCCGCGAAGTGCATGAGCTTTCGGTATGAATATTTGATTTGACCCGTGTCTCTTATGATGATTTCCGTTACCTTCCTTACAGTTTTTTTCACAGTTTTGATTTGATCTCATTTTATTTGGCCAGGTATGTGCGCGAATTAGTTCATTACCGTAAATTATTTATTAATTTAGAGAAATAGTTGATTTTATTTCATCGTTTGTATTCTGCTGCCACCAACAATGTCGGTTAACAAAATGAAGTGTCATCAATACCGTGCCACGTACTTGAAGTTTGGATTTGTTGAATCGCTGTTGAACTCTCAACTGCCCATGTGTTTACTTTGTAACAAAGTTTTATCTAATGAGACAATGAAATATTTCCTTAGCAGGACCATTTGCAAAAAACTCATCCTGACAACAAAATGAAGATTTGTCATTTTTCACGAACACCAAAGACAAGTTTCTGCAGGAACCTTTGGTCTCAGGGTTGCTAGCAATCTCATCACAAAAATGTGACGATGGCTTGATAGCTTCCTATAATATATCAAAATTTATTGCTAAATCTGGGAAAGCTCATACCATTGACTCAAAGTTGATACTGCCGGTTATCAAGGAAGTTTTAGAAACAATTTTGCACCTTCCAAGCACATCCAATATAATCAAAAATATCCCATTAAGCAACGATACAGCGCGGGGACGAAATGGTGAGATGGCTGAAGACATTGTAATTTCTTTATGCAAACTTTTGATATCCAACGAATTTTCCCTTCAAGTTGATGAATCAACCTTGTCATGCAATGTAGGCTTTACTGTAGGCGTATGTTCGGTTTGTAAAGGTAGGAAAAAGTATTCTAGAGATGCTTTTTGCAAGAAGCTTGATTGTAGATACCAAAGATAAATCTATTTTTAATACTGTCCAAGATTGGTTTATGTCAATTGCCACCGCTGGAGCTCCTGCAATGGTGGGTCGACATCGTGGGTTTATTGACTTTTTGAAAAGGAAAATACCAAATATTGTAGCTGTTCACTGCGTGATTCAAAGACAGCATTTAGTAAGAAAAATATCAGCGATCGTTTGCATCAGTTATTTCACTATGTTATATTTGCTGTGAACAAATTTCACAGTAATGCTCTCAACGATTGATTATTCAGATAGCTGTGTGTGATGACATATCCAATCGCTTGCACCGAGTTTCTCTGACTTTCCAAATGCGCCTGTCTCAATAGTTTTTGGAATCTTTTCGACTCAGTGCTTGAGATCCTCTAAAACAGAGATGTAGCTCTGAGAGACAGATTGCTAGAATTTAAGAAAGACTTTGGCGGATTTATATGTAAAATTTAATGGCATTAATTTCAAAGTGACGAGCTCAATTTGATCCCAACAAAATCAGTCATTTATGCCTTTCTGAAAAAACTCATTTTGTGGAAGCAGAATTTTGGTTGGAATGAGTTCAGCAAAACAGGTGAAATTCGCTCTGATGATGCACAAGAATATAGTCAACACCTTGACTATTTGCATTTTTCTGACAGTTTTAAAGATATTTTGTTCCCTGAAAGTCGCTCAATGAGTTATTGGGTTATGAACCCTTTTGTGAATATTGAAACAGCAGTGTTACAAATTTCTGCCTGACCAGAAGAGGGCGTTGTAATCACTCACTCACTATAATTCTTTAATTACTTTTGTGGCAGGCAATGGATTGATTTGGATGGCTCATTGGAGAGCCCCTTTTTGTATCATATATTTTTTATTGTTACTATTATTAAATTTGTTTGCTATTAAATATGGTTTATTTAATTTTACTTTTTAACTTTATTTTAGTTGAAAGAATTTTTTCCTCGTACTCTTCTGATACCTTAATTTCTGCTTTAAATGTTTCTGGATCCGTAATGAGGTCTTCTATATATCCGAATCATGCTTTTTAAGAATTTGTTCTTAAATAAGTGATAAAATCTCCTACCTTGCAATCCAAATCCAAATAATGTGCCAAATCCAATAATGCAATAATGTACCAGTTTTGCAAGATCGGAAGTAATTATACACCGATATTATATTCCGATTATTATTCCTTTTTGTACAAACAACCTTTTGTCGTACAGTTCCAGTTTTTATTTTAATTATATTCACGACCGTTATGCACCATGTTGCAGAATTATTCAGTGGTGAATGGGTGCATTAATTAAAGAAACCATATTTAATAACAAACAAATTTAATAATAGTAACAATAAAAAATATATGATACTAAAAGGGGCTCTCCAATGAGCCATCCAAATCAATCCATTGCGTTCAATAATAATAGTAACAATAAAAAATATATGATATGAAAAGGGGCTCTCCAATGAGCCATCCAAATCAATCCATTGCCTGCCACATAAGTAATTAAAGAATTATAGTGAGTAAGTGATTACAACGCCCTCTTCTGGTCAGGCAGAAATTTGTAACAGCAGGCGTTCAGATTTTTGAGGAATTGAGGAATCACAACTAATGAAACTTTGAAGTGGCGATCGTCTCACAGAATTTTGGCTTCAAGGTATCATTAGTCATCTCTACACTGGACTGCGAACTATCGTTAACAAAAATTTTACATGCCTTCCCTTCCTTTTACCTTGTGGAACGTGGATTCAGTGCTGTTACGGATCTTGTCACAAAAAAGAGTAATGAACTCGAAATTGTACAACGAGGGGACTTGCGTCTTCACCTCACTAAAAGTATTGAACCAAACGTTAAGAAAGTTGGTTCGTTGATACTACCTTTTTAGTGTAAAAAAATTATTTTGGGTGTTTTTTTAATTATCTAATTCATTCTTTTTAAGCATAGGTTTATTTGCTGTATTTTTTTTCATTACCGTATTCACTTTAATTATAACAAAAATACTGCGATTACCTGCCCTGAGAAAAGTATCGAGTTAATGTACACACAAAACCAAACAAATTTAATTCTTAATAAATTGCTTAATGTTGTCTCTTATAATTCAGCACACCTCACTCCGTCACAATACTCTAAATAACTGGATTTTCACAAAGGGGGGGGGGGGGCGTTGAAATGTTTTTTGCTCCTTAAGGGGGCGGCAACGTTAAAAAGGTTGAGAATCTATGCACTATGTCAACCTTCATCAATCAAAAGGTACCTCAAGTTGGAATCTAGTTAGCATGTCTTATATACTAGTGAATTGATATTTAATATTTGTAATGGTAGTTGCGCCACAAACCTATTAAACAAATAAATGATATAAAACATCAAAAACTGGTCTAAAGTGGTAAAAACAATAGAAAGTATTATATTACTAACTCCAGTTTGCTGCACATTCTCACTCAAAATGGAAGAATTTGACGATGAAATAGGTGATTTCAATTCTCTTGATTTAGACTGAGAGGCAAGTTTAGAAGAATGTGGTTTGTTTTTTCCTGAAAATCAAAAATACTGATTTTTTATTTAAAATCTAAGAAAAATAGTTTAAATTAAATTGCATAAATTGAGTTAGTAGTCGCTACTTACAAATTAATTTACTATAAAAAGAAATAAATTTCTTGTAAAGAAAGGAAAATATGAATATTTCTTGAACACAAATGCTAATTACATAAAAGTTTCAACTAAAGTCATAATTATTAAATATTTCATATGAATGTTGAAGAGGGGTGGTGCATAGGAGGTTGTTGAAGAATTAAACAATTAAAGTTAAAGCTGTTTATTAGGCATTTTAGCAAAATTATAACAAAACAGGTTGTTAAACCAGACTAGCTGTGAGGTAAATCAACCTAAGCTGTCGCTAAAAGGTGGCGCTTCTATCTCTTGAGTGCTACACCAATTATAAAATACAGATTATTTTAAAAGCTATTCAGATATATTATCTGTCTTAAAAAAGGGAGGAGATATAGTGAAAATTAAAACTTGAATTTTTAACATAATTTTCATGCTTCATATTAACATCACATTTATTAGTTCATTTTAGATAAAACTTGATTAATTATAGAGAATTGATTCAATAATTTAATAAAATACTAAATTGGTCTTTCATAAAAAGTAAATTCTGAAAATTATAGCTATTAAACAAATAAAATTCAGAAAAATAAACATCAATATTAAATAATTATGCATACCGTGTGGTATATTTTGTTATTTTTCCCATCAAACTGTAACCATTTGTAATTTATCAGCCACTGATTCTGAAATACACGAGTTGACTTATTTTCTCATAGAAGATATCCTTTACTTTATTCAATGTATCCTTCAGTTTTTTTTCCTGTCATTTTTTTGTAGAAGGTGTTCCCATTCAATAAAATCATCACATTTTGTATCTTAAAATTAAATAAATGATTCTATGATAAAAATAAACCTCAAATGAAAAAATTAAACAAGATATGACGGAGATTTTCTACATTGAATTATTCCATTGCACCCCAACCTTTACCATACCATTCCAAACCAAATCAGCTTGCCGTCGTTCTACTAGCGACTAATGGCGTTGGTGATCCCTCGACTAGTCGGCGTAGTTTTTGGTCGTGGATACGAATAGCTCGATAAGTTCTACCTGGAATGTGTCGAGAGGTCACTCTTCTATTAGTATCAGATGTGGAAATATTTCTTGCTTGCCAAATTTTTTGGATGAAAATATATACTGGATACAATTTGCAATGACATTTTTTACTTTTTTTAAAACGATTGTACGATTTGTTTTTGCATATCAAGTGGAACTACCAAATGTTCTTGATCATTTACCACTTTGTAGAGTTCATTGTTTTTTTAACATATAATCAGATGTTTTAAGTAGTTGCTTGATACTCGATAAGAAATCCTCGCTAATTTTAGTTTTGATTGCTTTACATTATACGATCATGACTAGTATTTCGTAATCAAAATATTCTAAAAAAAACAAACAAACTCCATGCTAATTTTCAGAGCTAAATCTATTTTGGTCATTGTCTTTTGAAAAACCTGGCAGTTTGTGCAGATTTAGAATTTTGTGCCTACGAGTGAAGTTTTTTAAATGCTATGACTATCACTAGTACTTCTAATTCACATAGTGTATGAGATGAAAATTATTGTCAGAGTCTATTCGTAGAAGTATGGCATCAAATCCTTTCAAGCTGGCATCACAGGTTCTGATGACAAGATATGTTCCAAAAGGATGAAAGCTTGTTTTTGTTTGGGACCAAAGGCAAATGGAACTTTGTCTTGTAAAAAATCTTGCATGCATAGACTTCAATAAATCCTACTCAAATATTACATCTTTTTTCATTTCAACAATGCACACAAAATTTTAAATAAACCTGTATAAATCAAATTAAGTAATATTTTTTAAAAAAAAAAGGTAAATGCATTTAATTTGTTTACTCACTTTGCAAAATTGGGGAAGCTAAAGACGTTGGTTCGCTCAAGAGCTCATGTTTACTTGTAAGCACAGATTGGTGTTTCTCACAAACACTTCTGTAAGCCTCCTGCATACACCTCAATTGAGCTCTTTCTTGTCTTAATCTTAAAATAAGGTCCTTCTGAGATTTTTTAATCATGGAGATTTTCTTTTTATCTGCTCCCTTCTCTTGCAATTTTCTAACAAACAAAATAAGGACATTAGTTATTTTACAATGTAACAAAAAAAAAAAAAAAAAGGATAAGAATTAAACCATATTAGGGATGGAAACATGGCAAATCAAAAAGATTAAATATTTTACTGGTTGATGTTTCAAAGCAGAGGCAAATAAATATATCTATTCAATAGAGATGTTAGACCAGTTAAGAATTAAACTTTATTTTGATATAGTTTTTACACATATTTTAATGTAAAAAAAAAATGTTTAAAAGATTTTTAAGCAGTACAAAAAATAATAATTTGACCAGTTTAACTGTAAACACTGTGAATGAATTGAATAAGAAAAAGGAAAGCAAGAAACAGAAAAACGAAAAAGAAGTTTTTACTCCCACTTCAGTTTAAAATTGACAGTTAAAGAGTTGAGACAGAGATGTTTAAATGATAGAGGTGCAGAGGTGAGAACATTGCAGAGAGAGAGGAGAAACAAAGCATTATAGAACTATGTCTAAATAACAGAAATCATAATAAGAATTTGCAACGGAAAGAAATATTTAACCATAATCAGTAATTCAAAAAGGTAATTATGTTTGCTTTTTTTTAAAAAATCTTATAATATACCAAAATAGTTTCAAAGTAATGGAAAAATAAAATTAACATTAAAAGCTGAAACTTTCAACCATTCCTGTGACTAAATTAGACTATACTTTCTAATTTACAGTTACTCTCTATAATATGAGGGTAAAAAATCTGAATCTCATTGAAAAAAGGGATGTTTCTTCAAAAAATATTTGTGTCTCAATTTCTTACTTAAAAATTTTTCAGTAATAAATAAGTAGCATATCCTTTGAGCCATACAAAGATCATAACATACACCCAGCCTTATCTTTTGAGCTCATAGCCGACTCCTCTAACCAGTAACTCCTCTCATCAATAAATGGGACATTATATTTTGTTCAGACTAATAAGAAAAGTAAACAAAATAACCTGACATTTGGCAGGATTTTTGGATAATTGGCACCAAGGCTATGACAAAAAGAGACAATTGGTATGTAAGAAAATAATAAACTCAGTAAGAGGTGGTAAAAATGGGTAAAGTTGGTGATGAATAGCAAACCTTTATGTTTACTTCCACTAATAGTTCTCAATGAACAGGTTATAGATCATAATTTAGATTTTTTCTCAGCTCACTGTGCAAGAATAGAACAGACAGAATAAATCCCGACCTAATGAATAGATTTTTGCATATTAAGAAGAAATCTTCATAGTTTGAACATCAGATTTCAAACATGTTTTGTAATTAGCGAAGACAATATTTAAAGTTATGAAGTCCAGAAAGGCGACTCGGGTTTTAGTGGCACTAGCCACAGGAAAACTGCAGTTTTAAATACATCGCAATGAAACATCATGCAGATTTGAGAGAGAACAAACTAGCTAAATATTCAACAAAAAATAAAGATCCTTTAAGTAGTTTTAAGGCACACAAAATAATTTGTAAGCACTATACACATTAACAAAATGCAAAATAATTTTCAAAGACTTTGCATGATCATGATAAAATAACTAGTTCTTGTAAAAGACCTCTTTTTTTGATTATATTAGCCATTTTAAATTTATCAAAAGATTTTTCGGTTAGATTTCAGAGGGTGGAAAATGAAGCTTGGAATGGAAAATATCTTGCAAAACCCAGCAGCAGAGTTGCATACGAGAGTGCAATAATCTCACCAAACCCAGCTCATTA